>NC_092476.1:0-110000 GCF_047495875.1 Pithys albifrons albifrons
GAAGGGGGGGGTTGCCGAGGGGCGACACCTCGGGCGCCGGGGCTCCCCAAGGGGGTTCCCCGAGGGACGACATTTCGGGCACCGGGGATCTCTGGGGGGGTCTCTGGGGTGTCTCCGGAGCATCTCTGGTGGTCTCCGGGGTTCTCTGGAGGTCTCTGTGGGATCTATGGGGGTCTCTGGTGCATCTATGAGGGGTTCCTGGCGGTCCCTGGGGTCCTCTGCGGGTCCCAAGGTGGGTCCCTGGGGGTCTCTGGAGGTCCCTGGGGGTCTCGGAGGGGTTTCTCGTGATCTCTGGAGGGGTCTCTGGAGGTCCCTGGGGGGCATCTCGTGATCTCTGGGCGGTCTATGGGGGTCCCTGGGGGGTCCCTGAGGGTCTCTGGGGGTCTCTGGGAGTCTCTGGGGGTGTCTGGGGATTTCTGGGGGGGCCCCGGGGATCCCCAGGGGAGTTCTTTGGGGGTCACAGGGGGCGTCTCTGGTGGATCTATGAGGCGTTCCTGTGGGTCCCTGGGGGATCTCTGAGAGTCTCTGGGGGTCTCTGGGGGTCTCTATGAGTCTCTGGGGGTGTCTGAGGGTCCCTGGGGGGTCTCTGGGAGTCTCTGGGGGTCCCTGGGGGTTTCTGGGGGGTCCCAGGAGATCCCCAGGGGAGTTCTTTGGGGGTCACAGGGGGGGGTCTCTGGGGATCTGTGGGGGTCCCTAGGGGGTCCTTGGGGTCCCTCTGGGATCTCTGGGGGATCTCTGAGAGTCTCTAAAAGTCTCTGGGGGGTCTCTGGGGGTCCCTGGGGGTCTCTGGTGGTCCCTGGAGGGGTCTGGGGATCTCTGGGGATCTCTGGGGGTCTCTGGGGGCATCTGAGGGTCCCTGGCGGGTGTCTGGGGGTCTCTGGGGGTCCCCTGGGGGATCTCGGCGTGTGTCTGGGAGTCTCTGGAGGTCTCTGAGAAATTCTGGGGGGTCTCCGGGGGTGTCTGGGGGTCCCTGGAGGGGTCTGGGGGTCTCTGGGGATCTCTGGGGTCTCTGGGGGCATCTGAGGGTTCCTGGCGGGTGTCTGGAAGTCTCTGCGGGTCCCTCAGGGGTCTCTGCGGGTCCCTGAGGGGTCTCTGGGAGTTTCTGGGGGGCCCCTGGGAGTCTCTGGGGGTGTCTGGGGGTCTGTGGGGGTCATTGGGCGGTCCCTGGTGATCTATGGATGGTCTCTGGGGGTCCCTGGGGGGTCTCGGCGGGTGTCTGGGAGTCCCTGGAGGTCTCTGAGAAACTCTGGGGGGTCTCTCGTGGTCCTGGGGGGGTCTCTGGGGGGGCTTCTGGGGATCTCTTGGAGTCTCTGGGGTCTCTGGAGGTCCCTGGGGGGACTCTGAGGATTTCTGGGAGTCTCTGTGGTGTCTGGGAGTCTCTGGGGGTCCCTGAAGGGTCTCTGCGGGTCCCTGAGGGATCTCTGGGAGTTTCTGAGGGCCCCTGGGAGTCCCTGGGGGGTGTCTGGAGGTCTAGGAGGGTCCCTGGGATGTCTGGGGGTGTCTGGGGGTCTCTGACAGTCGCTGGGGGGTCTCTGGGGGAAACTGGGCGTTCTCTGGGAGATCTCTGTAGCGTCCTGGGGGTCCCTGGGGGGGTCCCTGGGTGTCCCTGGGAGTGTCTGGGAATCTCTGGGGTCTCTGGGGGTCCCTTTGGAGTCCCTGGGGGGGTCCTCTGGGGGTCTCTGGGGTCCCCAAGGAGGTTGGCCGAGGGACGGCATTTCGAGCAGCGGGGGTCCCCGAAGGGGGGGGTTGCCGAGGGGCGACACCTCGGGCGCCGGGGCTCCCCAAGGGGGTTCCCCGAGGGACGACATTTCGGGCACCGGGGGTTCCCAAGGGGGTTCCCCGAGGGATGACATTTCGGGAACCGGGGATCTCTGTGGGGGTCTCTGGGGTGTCTCCGGAGCATCTCTGGTGGTCTCTGGGGTTCTCTGGAGGTCTCTGTGGGATCTATGGGGGTCTCTGGTGCATCTATGAGGGGTTCCTGGGGGTCCCTGGGGTCCTCTGCGGGTCCCAAGGTGGGTCCCTGGGGGTCTCTGGAGGTCCCTGGGGGTCTCGGAGGGGTTTCTCGTGATCTCTGGAGGGGTCTCTGGAGGTCCCTGGGGGGCATCTCGTGATCTCTGGGCGGTCTATGGGGGTCCTTGGGGGGTCCCTGAGGGTCTCTGGGGGTCTCTGGGAGTCTCTGGGGGTGTCTGGGGATTTCTGGGGGGTCCGAGGGGATCCCCAGGGGAGTTCTTTGGGGGTCCCTGGGGGGTCTCTGGTGGATCTATGAGTGGTTCCTGTGGGTCCCTGGGGTATCTCTGAGAGTCTCTGGGGTCTCTATGAGTCTCTGGGGGTGTCTGAGGGTCCCTGGGGGGTCTCTGGGAGTCTCTGGGGGTGTCTGGGGGTTTCTGGGGGGTCCGAGGAGATCCCCAGGGGAGCTCTTTGGGGGTCACAGGGGGGGTCTCTAGGGACCTGTGGGGATCCCTAGGGGGTCCTTGGGGGTCCCTGTGGGTCTCTGGGGGATCTCTGAGAGTCTCTGGGGGTCTCTGGAGGGTCTCTGGGGGGTCCCTGAGGGTCTCTGGGGGTCTCTGGGGGTCCCTGGAGGGGTCTGGGGGTCTCTGGGGATCTCTGGGGGTCTCTGGGGGCATCTGAGGGTCCCTGGCGGGTGTCTGGGGGTCTCTGGGGGTCGCTTGGGGGTCTCGGCGTGTGTCTCGAAGTCCCTGTGCGATCTCTGAGAGTCTCTGGGGGGTCTCTGGGGGTCCCTGGGGGTCTCTGGGAATCTCTGGGGGTCTCTGGGGGCATCTGAGAGTTCCTGGCGGGTGTCTGGGAGTCTCTGGGGGTCCCTCAGGGGTCTCTGTGGGTCCCTGAGGGGTCTCTGGGAGTTTCTGGGGGGCCCTGGGAGTCTCTGGGGGTGTCTGGGGGTCTCTGGGGGTCCTTGGGCGGTCCCTGGTGATCTATGGAGGGTCTCTGGGGGTCCCTGGGGGGTCTCGGCGGGTGTCTGGGAGTCCCTGGAGGTCTCTGAGAATCTCTGGGGGGTCTCTAGTGGTCCCTGGGGGGTCTCTGCGGGGTCTCTGGGGCTTTCTGGTGGTCCCTGGGGGGTCCGTGTGGGTCTCTGCGGGTCTCTTGGAGTCTCTGGGGTCTCTGGAGGTCCCTGGGGGGTCTCTGAGGATTTCTGGGAGTCTCTGTGGTGTCTGGGAGTCTCTGGGGGTCCCTGAGGGGTCTCTGCGGGTCCCTGAGGGATCTCTGAGAGTTTCTGAGGGCCCCTGGGAGTCCCTGGGGGGTGTCTGGAGGTCTAGGGGGGTCCCTGGGGTGTCTGGGGGTGTCTGGGGGTCTCTGACAGTCGCTGGGGGGTCTCTGGGGGAAACTGGGCGTTCTCTGGGAGATCTCTGTAGCGTCCTGGGGGTGCCTGGGGGGTCCCTGGGTGTCCCTGGGAGTGTCTGGGAATCTCTGGGGTCTCTGGGGGTCCCTGTGGAGTCCCTGGGGGGGTCCTCTGGGGGTCTCTGGGGTCCCCAAGGAGGTTGGCCGAGGGACGGCATTTCGAGCACCGGGGGTCCCCGAAGGGGGGGGTTGCCGAGGGACGACATTTCGGGCACCGGGGGTCCCCAAGGAGGTTCCCCGACGGACGACATTTCGGGCACCGGGGGTCCCCAAGGGGGTTCCCCGAGGGACGACATTTCGTGAACCGGGGATCTCTGTGGGGGTCTCTGGGGTGTCTCCGGAGCATCTCTGGTGGTCTCTGGGCTTCTCTGGAGGTCTCTGTGGGATCTATGGGGGTCTCTGGTGGATCTATGAGGGGTTTCTGGAGGTCCCTGGGGTCCTCTGGGGGTCCCAAGGTGGGTCCCTGGGGGTCTCTGGAGGTCCCTGGGGGTCTCGGAGGGGTTTCTCGTGATCTCTGGAGGGGTCTCTGGAGGTCCCTGGGGGGCATCTCGTGATCTCTGAGCGGTCTATGGGGGTCCCTGGGGGGGTCCCTGGGGGGTCCCTGAGGGTCTCTGGGAGTCTCTGGGGGTGTCTGGGGATTTCTGGGGGGGCCCCGGGGATCCCCAGGGGAGTTCTTTGGGGGTCACAGGGGGGTCTCTGGTGGATCTATGAGGGGTTCCTGTGGGTCCCTGGGGTATCTCTGAGAGTCTCTGGGGGTCTCTGGGGGTCTCTATGAGTCTCTGGGGGTGTCTGAGGGTCCCTGGGTGGTCTCTGGGAGTCTCTGGGGGTGTCTGGGGATTTCTGGGGGGTCCCAGGAGATCCCCAGGGGAGTTCTTTGGGGGTCACAGGGGGGGGTCTCTGGGGACCTGTGGGGATCCCTAGGGGGTCCTTGGGGGTCCCTGTGGGGTCCCTGGGGGATCTCTGAGAGTCTCTGGGGGTCTCTGGAGGGTCTCTGGGGGTCTCTGGGGGTGTCTGGGGGAGTTTCTGGGGGCCCCTCGGAGTCTCTGGGGGTGTCTGGGGGTCTGTGGGGGTCCTTGGGCGGTCCCTGGTGATCTATGGAGGGTCTCTGGGGGTCCCTGGGGGGTCTCGGCGGGTGTCTGGGAGTCCCTGGAGGTCTCTGAGAATCTCTGGGGGGTCTCTGGTGGTCCCTGGGGGGTCTCTGGAGGTCTCTGGGGCTTTCTGGTGGTCCCGGGGGGGTCCGTGGGGGTCTCTGGGGGTCTATTGGAGTCTCTGGGCTCTCTGGAGGTCCCTGGGGGGGGTCTCTGAGAGTTTCTGGGAGTCTCTGGGGTGTCTGGGAGTCTCTGGGGGTCCCTGAGGGGTCTCTGCGGGTCCCTGAGGGATCTCTGGGAGTTTCTGGGGGCGCCTGGGAGTCTCTGGGAAACTCTGGGGGTCTGCGGGGGTCCTTGGGCGGTCTCTGGTGATCTATGGGGAGTCTCTGTGGGTCCCTGGGGAGTCCCCGTGGGCTCTCTGGGGGTCCCTGGGGGGTCTCTGATAGTCTCTGGGGGTCTCTGGGGGGTCCCTGGGGGGTCCTGGGGGTCCGGGGGGCGTCTGGCAGTCCCTGGGGGGTGTCTGGAGGTCTAGGGGGGTCTCTGGGGTGTCTGGGGGTGTCTGGGGGTCTCTGACAGTCTCTGGGGGGTCTCTGGGGGAAACTGGGGGTTCTCTGGGAGATCTCTGTAGCGTCCTGGAGGTCCCTGGAGGGTCCCTGGGTGTCTCTGGGAGTGTCTGGGAATCTCTGGGGTCTCTGAGGGTCCCTGTGGAGTCCCTGGGGGGGTCTGGGGGTCTCTGGGGATCTCTGGGGGTCTCTGGGGACATCTGAGGGTCCCTGGCGGGAGTCTGGGGGTCTCTGGGGGTCCCTGGGGGGTCTCGGCGTGTGTCTGGGAGTTCCTGGAGGTCTCTGAGAGTCTCTGGGGGGTCTCTGGACGTCTCTGGGGGTCTCTGGGAATCTCTGGGGTGTCTGGGGGTCCCTCAGGGATCTCTGCGGGTCCCTGAGTGGTCTCTGGGAGTTTCTGGGGGCCCCTGGGAGTCTCTGGGGGTGTCTGGGGGTCTGTGGGGGTCCTTGGGCGGTCCCTGGTGATCTATGGAGGGTCTCTGGGAGTCCCTGGGGGGTCTCGGCGGGTGTCTGGGAGTCCCTGGAGGTCTCTGAGAATCTCTGGGGGGTCTCTGGTGGTCCCTGGGGGCTCTCTGGGGGGTCTCTGGGGCTTTCTGGTGGTCCCTGGGGGGTCCGTGAGGGTCTCTGGGGGTCTCTTGGAGTCTCTGGGATCTCTGGAGGTCCCTGGGGGGGGTCTCTGAGGGTTTCTGGGAGTCTCTGGGGTGTCTGGAAACCTCTGGGGGTCCCTGAGGGGTCTCTGCGGGTCCCTGAGGGATCTCTGGGAGTTTCTGGGGGCCCCTGGGAGTCTCTGGGGGTGTCTGGGGGTCTGCGGGGGTCCCTGGGCGGTCCCTGGTGATCTATGGGGAGTCTCTGGGGGTCCCTGGGGAGTCCCAGTGGGCTCTCTGGAGGTCCCTGGGGGGTTTCTGAGAGTCTCTGGGGGTCCCTGGGGGGCCCCTGGGGGGGCCCTGGGGGTCCGTGGGGGCGTCTGGGAGTCCCTGGGGGGTGTCTGGAGGTCTAGGGGGGTCCCTGGGGTGTCTGGGGGTGTCTGGGGGTCTCTGACAGTCTCGGGGGGGTCTCTGGGGGAAACTGGGGGTTCTCTGGGAGATCTCTGTAGCGGGGGTTGCCGAGGGGCAACACCTCGGGGGCCGGGGCTCCCCCAAGGGGTGTTACCGAGGGGCGACACCTCGGGCGCCGGGGGTCCCCAAGGGGGGTTCCCGACGGACGACATTTTGGGCACCGGGGGTCCCCAAGGGGGGTTCCCGACGGACGACATTTTGGGCACCGGGGGTCCCCAAGGGGGTTCCCCGACGGACGACATTTTGGGCACCGGGGGTCCCCAAGGGGGGTTCCCGACGGACGACATTTTGGGCACCGGGGGTCCCCAAGGGGGTTCCCCGACGGACGACATTTTGGGCACCGGGGGTCCCCAAGGGGGGTTCCCGACGGACGACATTTTGGGCACCGGGGGTCCCCAAGGGGGTTCTCCGAGGGACGACATTTTGGGCACCGGGGGTCCCCAAGGGGGTTCCCCGACGGACGACATTTTGGGCACCGGGGGTCCCCAAGGGGGTTCCCCGACGGACGACATTTCAGGCACCGGGGGTCCCCAAGGGGGTTCTCCGAGGGGCGACACCTCGGGCGCCGGGGCTCCCCAAGGGGGTTCCCCGAGGGACGACATTTCGGGCACCGGGGGTCCCCAAGGGGGTTGTCCGAAGGACGACATTTCGGGAACCGGGGATCTCTGGGGGGGTCTCTGGGGTGTCTCCGGAGCATCTCTGGTGGTCTCCGGGGTTCTCTGGAGGTCTCTGCGGGATCTATGGGGGTCTCTGGTGGATCTATGAGGGGTTCCTGGGGGTCCCTGGGGTCCTCTGGGGGTCCCAAGGTGGGTCCCTGGGGGTCTCTGGAGGTCCCTGGGGGTCTCGGAGGGGTTTCTCGTGATCTCTGGAGGGGTCTCTGGAGGTCCCTGGGGGGCATCTCGTGATCTCTGAGCGGTCTATGGGGATCCTTGGGGGGTCCCTGAGGGTCTCTGGGGGTCTCTGGGAGTCTCTGGGGGTGTCTGGGGATTTCTGGGGGTCCGAGGGGATCCCCAGGGGAGTTCTTTGGGGGTCACAGGGGGGGTCTCTGGTGGATCTATGAGGGGTTCCTGTGGGTCCCTGGGGGATCTCTGAGAGTCTCTGGGGGTCTCTATGAGTCTCTGGGGGTGTCTGAGGGTCCCTGGGGGGTCTCTGGGAGTCTCTGGGCGTGTCTGGGGGTTTCTGGGGGGTCCCAGGAGATCCCCAGGGGAGTTCTTTGGGGGTCACAGGGAGGGTGTCTAGGGACCTGTGGGGATCCCTAGGGGGTCCTTGGGGGTCCCTGTGGGGTCCCTGGGGGATCTCTGAGAGTCTCTGGGGGTCTCTGGAGGGTCTCTGGGGGTCCCTGAGGGTCTCTGGGGGTGTCTGGGGGTCCCTGGAGGGGTGTGGGGGTCTCTGGGGATCTCTGGAGGTCTCTGGGGGCATCTGAGG
The DNA here is from genome assembly GCF_047495875.1 of Pithys albifrons albifrons. Taxonomy (NCBI): domain Eukaryota; kingdom Metazoa; phylum Chordata; class Aves; order Passeriformes; family Thamnophilidae; genus Pithys; species Pithys albifrons. The sequence goes on from NC_092476.1 coordinate 7,483, forward strand.
GTTCCTGGCGGGTGTCTGGGAGTCTCTAGGGGTCCCTGAGGGGTCTCTGCGGGTCCCTGAGGGTTTCTGGGGATCTCTGGGGGCCCCTGGGAGTCTCTGGGGGTGTCTGGGGGTCTGTGGGGGTCCTTGGGCGGTCCCTGCTGATCTATGGAGGGTCTCTGGGGGTCCCTGGGGGGTCTCGGCGTGTGTCTGGGAGTCCCTGGAGGTCTCTGAGAATCTCTGGGGGGTCTCTGGCGGTCCCTGGGGGGTCTCTGGGAGGTCTCTGGGGCTTTCTGGTGGTCCCTGGGGGGTCCCTGAGGGTCCCTGGGGGTCTCTGGGAGTCTCTGGGGGTGTCTGGGGATTTCTGGGGGGTCCCAGGAGATCCCCAGGGGAGTTCTTTGGGGGTCCCAGGGGGGTCTCTGGAGATCTGTGGGGGTCCCTAGGGGGTCCTTGGGGGTCCCTGTGGGATCTCTGGGAGATCCCTGAGAGTCTCTAAGGGTCTCTGGGGGGTCTCTGTGGGTCCCTGAGGGTCTCTGGGGGTCTCTGGGGGTCTCTGGGGGCATCTGAGGGTCCCTGGCGGGTGTCTGGGGGTCTCTGGGGGTCCCTGGGGGGTCTGGGCGTGTGTCTGGGAGTCCCTGAAGGTCTCTGAGAGTCTCTGGGGGGTCTCTGGGGGTCCCTGGGGGTCCCTGCGGGTCTCTGGGGGTGTCTGGGAGTCCCTGGAGGGGTCTGGGGGTCTCTGGGGATCTCTGGGGGTCTCTAGGGGCATCTGAGGGGGTCCCTCAGGGGTCTCTGCGGGTCCCTGAGGGGTCTCTGGGAGTTTCTGGGGGCCCCTGGGAGTCTCTGGGGGTGTCTGGGGGTCTGTGGGGGTCCTTGGGCGGTCCCTGGTGATCTATGGATGGTCTCTGGGGGTCCCTGGGGGGTCTCGGCGGGTGTCTGGGAGTCCCTGGAGGTCTCTGAGAATCTCTGGGGGGTCTCTGGTGGTCCCGGGGGTTCCGTGGGGGCTTCTGGGGATCTCTTGGAGTCTCTGGGGTCTCTGGAGGTCCCTGGGGGGTCTCTGAGGGTTTCTGGGAGTCTCTGGGGTGTCTGGCAGTCTCTTGGGGTCCCTCAGGGGTCTCTGCGGGTCCCTGAGGGATCTCTGGGAGTTTCTGGGGGCCCCTGGGAGTCTCTGGGGGTGTCTGGGGGTCTGCGGGGGTCCTTGGGCGGTCCCTGGTGATCTATGGGGAGTCTCTGGGGGTCCCTGGGGAGTCCCAGTGGGCTCTCTGGGGGTCCTTGGGGGGTTTCTGAGAGTCTCTGGGGGTCTCTGGGGGGTCCCTGGGGTGGCCCTGGGGGTCCGTGGGGGCGTCTGGGAGTCCCTGGGGGGTGTCTGGAGGTCTAGGGGGGTCCCTGGGGTGTCTGGGGGTGTCTGGGGGTCTCTGACCGTCTCTGGGGGGTCTCTGGGGGAAACTGGGCGTTCTCTGGGAGATCTCTGTAGCGTCCTGGGGGTCCCTGGAGGGTCCCTGGGTGTCCCTGGGAGTGTCTGGGAATCTCTGGGGTCTCTGGGGGTCCCTGTGGAGTCCCTGGGGGGGTCCTCTGGGGGTCTCTGGGGTCCCCAAGGAGGTTGGCCGAGGGACGGCATTTCGAGCACCGGGGGTCCCCGAAGGGGGGGGTTGCCGAGGGGCGACACCTCGGGCGCCGGGGCTCCCCAAGGGGGTTCCCCGAGGGACGACATTTCGGGCACCGGGGATCTCTGGGGGGGTCTCTGGGGTGTCTCCGGAGCATCTCTGGTGGTCTCCGGGGTTCTCTGGAGGTCTCTGTGGGATCTATGGGGGTCTCTGGTGGATCTATGAGGGGTTCCTGGCGGTCCCTGGGGTCCTCTGCGGGTCCCAAGGTGGGTCCCTGGGGGTCTCTGGAGGTCCCTGGGGGTCTCGGAGGGGTTTCTCGTGATCTCTGGAGGGGTCTCTGGAGGTCCCTGGGGGGCATCTCGTGATCTCTGGGCGGTCTATGGGGGTCCCTGGGGGGTCCCTGAGGGTCTCTGGGGGTCTCTGGGAGTCTCTGGGGGTGTCTGGGGATTTCTGGGGGGGCCCCGGGGATCCCCAGGGGAGTTCTTTGGGGGTCACAGGGGGCGTCTCTGGTGGATCTATGAGGCGTTCCTGTGGGTCCCTGGGGGATCTCTGAGAGTCTCTGGGGGTCTCTGGGGGTCTCTATGAGTCTCTGGGGGTGTCTGAGGGTCCCTGGGGGGTCTCTGGGAGTCTCTGGGGGTCCCTGGGGGTTTCTGGGGGGTCCCAGGAGATCCCCAGGGGAGTTCTTTGGGGGTCACAGGGGGGGTCTCTGGGGATCTGTGGGGGTCCCTAGGGGGTCCTTGGGGGTCCCTCTGGGATCTCTGGGGGATCTCTGAGAGTCTCTAAAAGTCTCTGGGGGGTCTCTGGGGGTCCCTGGGGGTCTCTGGTGGTCCCTGGAGGGGTCTGGGGATCTCTGGGGATCTCTGGGGGTCTCTGGGGGCATCTGAGGGTCCCTGGCGGGTGTCTGGGGGTCTCTGGGGGTCCCTGGGGGATCTCGGCGTGTGTCTGGGAGTCTCTGGAGGTCTCTGAGAAATTCTGGGGGGTCTCCGGGGGTGTCTGGGGGTCCCTGGAGGGGTCTGGGGGTCTCTGGGGATCTCTGGGGGTCTCTGGGGGCATCTGAGGGTTCCTGGCGGGTGTCTGGAAGTCTCTGCGGGTCCCTCAGGGGTCTCTGCGGGTCCCTGAGGGGTCTCTGGGAGTTTCTGGGGGCCCCTGGGAGTCTCTGGGGGTGTCTGGGGGTCTGTGGGGGTCATTGGGCGGTCCCTGGTGATCTATGGATGGTCTCTGGGGGTCCCTGGGGGGTCTCGGCGGGTGTCTGGGAGTCCCTGGAGGTCTCTGAGAAACTCTGGGGGGTCTCTCGTGGTCCTGGGGGGGTCTCTGGGGGGGCTTCTGGGGATCTCTTGGAGTCTCTGGGGTCTCTGGAGGTCCCTGGGGGGACTCTGAGGATTTCTGGGAGTCTCTGTGGTGTCTGGGAGTCTCTGGGGGTCCCTGAAGGGTCTCTGCGGGTCCCTGAGGGATCTCTGGGAGTTTCTGAGGGCCCCTGGGAGTCCCTGGGGGGTGTCTGGAGGTCTAGGAGGGTCCCTGGGATGTCTGGGGGTGTCTGGGGGTCTCTGACAGTCGCTGGGGGGTCTCTGGGGGAAACTGGGCGTTCTCTGGGAGATCTCTGTAGCGTCCTGGGGGTCCCTGGGGGGTCCCTGGGTGTCCCTGGGAGTGTCTGGGAATCTCTGGGGTCTCTGGGGGTCCCTTTGGAGTCCCTGGGGGGGTCCTCTGGGGGTCTCTGGGGTCCCCAAGGAGGTTGGCCGAGGGACGGCATTTCGAGCAGCGGGGGTCCCCGAAGGGGGGGGTTGCCGAGGGGCGACACCTCGGGCGCCGGGGCTCCCCAAGGGGGTTCCCCGAGGGACGACATTTCGGGCACCGGGGGTTCCCAAGGGGGTTCCCCGAGGGATGACATTTCGGGAACCGGGGATCTCTGTGGGGGTCTCTGGGGTGTCTCCGGAGCATCTCTGGTGGTCTCTGGGCTTCTCTGGAGGTCTCTGTGGGATCTATGGGGGTCTCTGGTGCATCTATGAGGGGTTCCTGGGGGTCCCTGGGGTCCTCTGCGGGTCCCAAGGTGGGTCCCTGGGGGTCTCTGGAGGTCCCTGGGGGTCTCGGAGGGGTTTCTCGTGATCTCTGGAGGGGTCTCTGGAGGTCCCTGGGGGGCATCTCGTGATCTCTGGGCGGTCTATGGGGGTCCTTGGGGGGTCCCTGAGGGTCTCTGGGGGTCTCTGGGAGTCTCTGGGGGTGTCTGGGGATTTCTGGGGGGTCCCAGGGGATCCCCAGGGGAGTTCTTTGGGGGTCCCTGGGGGGTCTCTGGTGGATCTATGAGTGGTTCCTGTGGGTCCCTGGGGGATCTCTGAGAGTCTCTGGGGGTCTCTATGAGTCTCTGGGGGTGTCTGAGGGTCCCTGGGGGGTCTCTGGGAGTCTCTGGGGGTGTCTGGGGGTTTCTGGGGGGTCCGAGGAGATCCCCAGGGGAGCTCTTTGGGGGTCACAGGGGGGGTCTCTAGGGACCTGTGGGGATCCCTAGGGGGTCCTTGGGGGTCCCTGTGGGTCTCTGGGGGATCTCTGAGAGTCTCTGGGGGTCTCTGGAGGGTCTCTGGGGGTCCCTGAGGGTCTCTGGGGGTCTCTGGGGGTCCCTGGAGGGGTCTGGGGGTCTCTGGGGATCTCTGGGGGTCTCTGGGGGCATCTGAGGGTCCCTGGCGGGTGTCTGGGGGTCTCTGGGGGTCGCTTGGGGGTCTCGGCGTGTGTCTCGAAGTCCCTGTGCGATCTCTGAGAGTCTCTGGGGGGTCTCTGGGGGTCCCTGGGGGTCTCTGGGAATCTCTGGGGGTCTCTGGGGGCATCTGAGAGTTCCTGGCGGGTGTCTGGGAGTCTCTGGGGGTCCCTCAGGGGTCTCTGTGGGTCCCTGAGGGGTCTCTGGGAGTTTCTGGGGGGCCCTGGGAGTCTCTGGGGGTGTCTGGGGGTCTCTGGGGGTCCTTGGGCGGTCCCTGGTGATCTATGGAGGGTCTCTGGGGGTCCCTGGGGGGTCTCGGCGGGTGTCTGGGAGTCCCTGGAGGTCTCTGAGAATCTCTGGGGGGTCTCTAGTGGTCCCTGGGGGGTCTCTGCGGGGTCTCTGGGGCTTTCTGGTGGTCCCTGGGGGGTCCGTGTGGGTCTCTGCGGGTCTCTTGGAGTCTCTGGGGTCTCTGGAGGTCCCTGGGGGGTCTCTGAGGATTTCTGGGAGTCTCTGTGGTGTCTGGGAGTCTCTGGGGGTCCCTGAGGGGTCTCTGCGGGTCCCTGAGGGATCTCTGAGAGTTTCTGAGGGCCCCTGGGAGTCCCTGGGGGGTGTCTGGAGGTCTAGGGGGGTCCCTGGGGTGTCTGGGGGTGTCTGGGGGTCTCTGACAGTCGCTGGGGGGTCTCTGGGGGAAACTGGGCGTTCTCTGGGAGATCTCTGTAGCGTCCTGGGGGTGCCTGGGGGGTCCCTGGGTGTCCCTGGGAGTGTCTGGGAATCTCTGGGGTCTCTGGGGGTCCCTGTGGAGTCCCTGGGGGGGTCCTCTGGGGGTCTCTGGGGTCCCCAAGGAGGTTGGCCGAGGGACGGCATTTCGAGCACCGGGGGTCCCCGAAGGGGGGGGTTGCCGACGGACGACATTTCGGGCACCGGGGGTCCCCAAGGAGGTTCCCCGACGGACGACATTTCGGGCACCGGGGGTCCCCAAGGGGGTTCCCCGAGGGACGACATTTCGTGAACCGGGGATCTCTGTGGGGGTCTCTGGGGTGTCTCCGGAGCATCTCTGGTGGTCTCTGGGCTTCTCTGGAGGTCTCTGTGGGATCTATGGGGGTCTCTGGTGGATCTATGAGGGGTTCCTGTGGGTCCCTGGGGTATCTCTGAGAGTCTCTGGGGGTCTCTGGGGGTCTCTATGAGTCTCTGGGGGTGTCTGAGGGTCCCTGGGTGGTCTCTGGGAGTCTCTGGGGGTGTCTGGGGATTTCTGGGGGGTCCCAGGAGATCCCCAGGGGAGTTCTTTGGGGGTCACAGGGGGGGGTCTCTGGGGACCTGTGGGGATCCCTAGGGGGTCCTTGGGGGTCCCTGTGGGGTCCCTGGGGGATCTCTGAGAGTCTCTGGGGGTCTCTGGAGGGTCTCTGGGGGTCTCTGGGGGTGTCTGGGGGAGTTTCTGGGGGCCCCTCGGAGTCTCTGGGGGTGTCTGGGGGTCTGTGGGGGTCCTTGGGCGGTCCCTGGTGATCTATGGAGGGTCTCTGGGGGTCCCTGGGGGGTCTCGGCGGGTGTCTGGGAGTCCCTGGAGGTCTCTGAGAATCTCTGGGGGGTCTCTGGTGGTCCCTGGGGGGTCTCTGGAGGTCTCTGGGGCTTTCTGGTGGTCCCGGGGGGGTCCGTGGGGGTCTCTGGGGGTCTATTGGAGTCTCTGGGCTCTCTGGAGGTCCCTGGGGGGGGTCTCTGAGAGTTTCTGGGAGTCTCTGGGGTGTCTGGGAGTCTCTGGGGGTCCCTGAGGGGTCTCTGCGGGTCCCTGAGGGATCTCTGGGAGTTTCTGGGGGCGCCTGGGAGTCTCTGGGAAACTCTGGGGGTCTGCGGGGGTCCTTGGGCGGTCTCTGGTGATCTATGGGGAGTCTCTGTGGGTCCCTGGGGAGTCCCCGTGGGCTCTCTGGGGGTCCCTGGGGGGTCTCTGATAGTCTCTGGGGGTCTCTGGGGGGTCCCTGGGGGGTCCTGGGGGTCCGGGGGGCGTCTGGCAGTCCCTGGGGGGTGTCTGGAGGTCTAGGGGGGTCTCTGGGGTGTCTGGGGGTGTCTGGGGGTCTCTGACAGTCTCTGGGGGGTCTCTGGGGGAAACTGGGGGTTCTCTGGGAGATCTCTGTAGCGTCCTGGAGGTCCCTGGAGGGTCCCTGGGTGTCTCTGGGAGTGTCTGGGAATCTCTGGGGTCTCTGAGGGTCCCTGTGGAGTCCCTGGGGGGGTCTGGGGGTCTCTGGGGATCTCTGGGGGTCTCTGGGGACATCTGAGGGTCCCTGGCGGGAGTCTGGGGGTCTCTGGGGGTCCCTGGGGGGTCTCGGCGTGTGTCTGGGAGTTCCTGGAGGTCTCTGAGAGTCTCTGGGGGGTCTCTGGACGTCTCTGGGGGTCTCTGGGAATCTCTGGGGTGTCTGGGGGTCCCTCAGGGATCTCTGCGGGTCCCTGAGTGGTCTCTGGGAGTTTCTGGGGGCCCCTGGGAGTCTCTGGGGGTGTCTGGGGGTCTGTGGGGGTCCTTGGGCGGTCCCTGGTGATCTATGGAGGGTCTCTGGGAGTCCCTGGGGGGTCTCGGCGGGTGTCTGGGAGTCCCTGGAGGTCTCTGAGAATCTCTGGGGGGTCTCTGGTGGTCCCTGGGGGCTCTCTGGGGGGTCTCTGGGGCTTTCTGGTGGTCCCTGGGGGGTCCGTGGGGGTCTCTGGGGGTCTCTTGGAGTCTCTGGGATCTCTGGAGGTCCCTGGGGGGGGTCTCTGAGGGTTTCTGGGAGTCTCTGGGGTGTCTGGAAACCTCTGGGGGTCCCTGAGGGGTCTCTGCGGGTCCCTGAGGGATCTCTGGGAGTTTCTGGGGGCCCCTGGGAGTCTCTGGGGGTGTCTGGGGGTCTGCGGGGGTCCCTGGGCGGTCCCTGGTGATCTATGGGGAGTCTCTGGGGGTCCCTGGGGAGTCCCAGTGGGCTCTCTGGAGGTCCCTGGGGGGTTTCTGAGAGTCTCTGGGGGTCCCTGGGGGGCCCCTGGGGGGGCCCTGGGGGTCCGTGGGGGCGTCTGGGAGTCCCTGGGGGGTGTCTGGAGGTCTAGGGGGGTCCCTGGGGTGTCTGGGGGTGTCTGGGGGTCTCTGACAGTCTCGGGGGGGTCTCTGGGGGAAACTGGGGGTTCTCTGGGAGATCTCTGTAGCGGGGGTTGCCGAGGGGCAACACCTCGGGGGCCGGGGCTCCCCCAAGGGGTGTTACCGAGGGGCGACACCTCGGGCGCCGGGGGTCCCCAAGGGGGGTTCCCGACGGACGACATTTTGGGCACCGGGGGTCCCCAAGGGGGGTTCCCGACGGACGACATTTTGGGCACCGGGGGTCCCCAAGGGGGTTCCCCGACGGACGACATTTTGGGCACCGGGGGTCCCCAAGGGGGGTTCCCGACGGACGACATTTTGGGCACCGGGGGTCCCCAAGGGGGTTCCCCGACGGACGACATTTTGGGCACCGGGGGTCCCCAAGGGGGGTTCCCGACGGACGACATTTTGGGCACCGGGGGTCCCCAAGGGGGTTCTCCGAGGGACGACATTTTGGGCACCGGGGGTCCCCAAGGGGGTTCCCCGACGGACGACATTTTGGGCACCGGGGGTCCCCAAGGGGGTTCCCCGACGGACGACATTTCAGGCACCGGGGGTCCCCAAGGGGGTTCTCCGAGGGGCGACACCTCGGGCGCCGGGGCTCCCCAAGGGGGTTCCCCGAGGGACGACATTTCGGGCACCGGGGGTCCCCAAGGGGGTTGTCCGAAGGACGACATTTCGGGAACCGGGGATCTCTGTGGGGGTCTCTGGGGTGTCTCCGGAGCATCTCTGGTGGTCTCCGGGGTTCTCTGGAGGTCTCTGCGGGATCTATGGGGGTCTCTGGTGGATCTATGAGGGGTTCCTGGGGGTCCCTGGGGTCCTCTGGGGGTCCCAAGGTGGGTCCCTGGGGGTCTCTGGAGGTCCCTGGGGGTCTCGGAGGGGTTTCTCGTGATCTCTGGAGGGGTCTCTGGAGGTCCCTGGGGGGCATCTCGTGATCTCTGAGCGGTCTATGGGGATCCTTGGGGGGTCCCTGAGGGTCTCTGGGGGTCTCTGGGAGTCTCTGGGGGTGTCTGGGGATTTCTGGGGGTCCGAGGGGATCCCCAGGGGAGTTCTTTGGGGGTCACAGGGGGGGTCTCTGGTGGATCTATGAGGGGTTCCTGTGGGTCCCTGGGGGATCTCTGAGAGTCTCTGGGGGTCTCTATGAGTCTCTGGGGGTGTCTGAGGGTCCCTGGGGGGTCTCTGGGAGTCTCTGGGCGTGTCTGGGGGTTTCTGGGGGGTCCCAGGAGATCCCCAGGGGAGTTCTTTGGGGGTCACAGGGAGGGTGTCTAGGGACCTGTGGGGATCCCTAGGGGGTCCTTGGGGGTCCCTGTGGGGTCCCTGGGGGATCTCTGAGAGTCTCTGGGGGTCTCTGGAGGGTCTCTGGGGGTCCCTGAGGGTCTCTGGGGGTGTCTGGGGGTCCCTGGAGGGGTGTGGGGGTCTCTGGGGATCTCTGGAGGTCTCTGGGGGCATCTGAGGGTTCCTGGCGGGTGTCTGGGAGTCTCTAGGGGTCCCTGAGGGGTCTCTGCGGGTCCCTGAGGGTTTCTGGGGATCTCTGGGGGCCCCTGGGAGTCTCTGGGGGTGTCTGGGGGTCTGTGGGGGTCCTTGGGCGGTCCCTGCTGATCTATGGAGGGTCTCTGGGGGTCCCTGGGGGGTCTCGGCGTGTGTCTGGGAGTCCCTGGAGGTCTCTGAGAATCTCTGGGGGGTCTCTGGCGGTCCCTGGGGGGTCTCTGGGAGGTCTCTGGGGCTTTCTGGTGGTCCCTGGGGGGTCCCTGAGGGTCCCTGGGGGTCTCTGGGAGTCTCTGGGGGTGTCTGGGGATTTCTGGGGGGTCCCAGGAGATCCCCAGGGGAGTTCTTTGGGGGTCCCAGGGGGGTCTCTGGAGATCTGTGGGGGTCCCTAGGGGGTCCTTGGGGGTCCCTGTGGGATCTCTGGGAGATCCCTGAGAGTCTCTAAGGGTCTCTGGGGGGTCTCTGTGGGTCCCTGAGGGTCTCTGGGGGTCTCTGGGGGTCTCTGGGGGCATCTGAGGGTCCCTGGCGGGTGTCTGGGGGTCTCTGGGGGTCCCTGGGGGGTCTGGGCGTGTGTCTGGGAGTCCCTGAAGGTCTCTGAGAGTCTCTGGGGGGTCTCTGGGGGTCCCTGGGGGTCCCTGCGGGTCTCTGGGGGTGTCTGGGGGTCCCTGGAGGGGTCTGGGGGTCTCTGGGGATCTCTGGGGGTCTCTAGGGGCATCTGAGGGGGTCCCTCAGGGGTCTCTGCGGGTCCCTGAGGGGTCTCTGGGAGTTTCTGGGGGCCCCTGGGAGTCTCTGGGGGTGTCTGGGGGTCTGTGGGGGTCCTTGGGCGGTCCCTGGTGATCTATGGATGGTCTCTGGGGGTCCCTGGGGGGTCTCGGCGGGTGTCTGGGAGTCCCTGGAGGTCTCTGAGAATCTCTGGGGGGTCTCTGGTGGTCCCGGGGGTTCCGTGGGGGCTTCTGGGGATCTCTTGGAGTCTCTGGGGTCTCTGGAGGTCCCTGGGGGGTCTCTGAGGGTTTCTGGGAGTCTCTGGGGTGTCTGGCAGTCTCTTGGGGTCCCTCAGGGGTCTCTGCGGGTCCCTGAGGGATCTCTGGGAGTTTCTGGGGGCCCCTGGGAGTCTCTGGGGGTGTCTGGGGGTCTGCGGGGGTCCTTGGGCGGTCCCTGGTGATCTATGGGGAGTCTCTGGGGGTCCCTGGGGAGTCCCAGTGGGCTCTCTGGGGGTCCTTGGGGGGTTTCTGAGAGTCTCTGGGGGTCTCTGGGGGGTCCCTGGGGTGGCCCTGGGGGTCCGTGGGGGCGTCTGGGAGTCCCTGGGGGGTGTCTGGAGGTCTAGGGGGGTCCCTGGGGTGTCTGGGGGTGTCTGGGGGTCTCTGACCGTCTCTGGGGGGTCTCTGGGGGAAACTGGGCGTTCTCTGGGAGATCTCTGTAGCGTCCTGGGGGTCCCTGGGGGTCCCTGGGTGTCCCTGGGAGTGTCTGGGAATCTCTGGGGTCTCTGGGGGTCCCTGTGGAGTCCCTGGGGGGGTCCTCTGGGGGTCTCTGGGGTCCCCAAGGAGGTTGGCCGAGGGACGGCATTTCGAGCACCGGGGGTCCCCGAAGGGGGGGGTTGCCGAGGGGCGACACCTCGGGCGCCGAGGCTCCCCAAGGGGGTTCCCCGAGGGACGACATTTCGGGCACCGGGGATCTCTGGGGGGGTCTCTGGGGTGTCTCCGGAGCATCTCTGGTGGTCTCCGGGGTTCTCTGGAGGTCTCTGTGGGATCTATGGGGGTCTCTGGTGGATCTATGAGGGGTTCCTGGGGGTCCCTGGGGTCCTCTGCGGGTCCCAAGGTGGGTCCCTGGGGGTCTCTGGAGGTCCCTGGGGGTCTCGGAGGGGTTTCTCGTGATCTCTGGAGGGGTCTCTGGAGGTCCCTGGGGGGCATCTCGTGATCTCTGGGCGGTCTATGGGGGTCCCTGGGGGGTCCCTGAGGGTCTCTGGGGGTCTCTGGGAGTCTCTGGGGGTGTCTGGGGATTTCTGGGGGGGCCCCGGGGATCCCCAGGGGAGTTCTTTGGGGGTCACAGGGGGCGTCTCTGGTGGATCTATGAGGCGTTCCTGTGGGTCCCTGGGGGATCTCTGAGAGTCTCTGGGGGTCTCTGGGGGTCTCTATGAGTCTCTGGGGGTGTCTGAGGGTCCCTGGGGGGTCTCTGGGAGTCTCTGGGGGTCCCTGGGGGTTTCTGGGGGGTCCCAGGAGATCCCCAGGGGAGTTCTTTGGGGGTCACAGGGGGGGTCTCTGGGGATCTGTGGGGGTCCCTAGGGGGTCCTTGGGGGTCCCTCTGGGATCTCTGGGGGATCTCTGAGAGTCTCTAAAAGTCTCTGGGGGGTCTCTGGGGGTCCCTGGGGGTCTCTGGTGGTCCCTGGAGGGGTCTGGGGATCTCTGGGGATCTCTGGGGGTCTCTGGGGGCATCTGAGGGTCCCTGGCGGGTGTCTGGGGGTCTCTGGGGGTCCCTGGGGGATCTCGGCGTGTGTCTGGGAGTCTCTGGAGGTCTCTGAGAAATTCTGGGGGGTCTCCGGGGGTGTCTGGGGGTCCCTGGAGGGGTCTGGGGGTCTCTGGGGATCTCTGGGGGTCTCTGGGGGCATCTGAGGGTTCCTGGCGGGTGTCTGGAAGTCTCTGCGGGTCCCTCAGGGGTCTCTGCGGGTCCCTGAGGGGTCTCTGGGAGTTTCTGGGGGCCCCTGGGAGTCTCTGGGGGTGTCTGGGGGTCTGTGGGGGTCATTGGGCGGTCCCTGGTGATCTATGGATGGTCTCTGGGGGTCCCTGGGGGGTCTCGGCGGGTGTCTGGGAGTCCCTGGAGGTCTCTGAGAAACTCTGGGGGGTCTCTCGTGGTCCTGGGGGGGTCTCTGGGGGGGCTTCTGGGGATCTCTTGGAGTCTCTGGGGTCTCTGGAGGTCCCTGGGGGGACTCTGAGGATTTCTGGGAGTCTCTGTGGTGTCTGGGAGTCTCTGGGGGTCCCTGAAGGGTCTCTGCGGGTCCCTGAGGGATCTCTGGGAGTTTCTGAGGGCCCCTGGGAGTCCCTGGGGGGTGTCTGGAGGTCTAGGAGGGTCCCTGGGATGTCTGGGGGTGTCTGGGGGTCTCTGACAGTCGCTGGGGGGTCTCTGGGGGAAACTGGGCGTTCTCTGGGAGATCTCTGTAGCGTCCTGGGGGTCCCTGGGGGGGTCCCTGGGTGTCCCTGGGAGTGTCTGGGAATCTCTGGGGTCTCTGGGGGTCCCTTTGGAGTCCCTGGGGGGGTCCTCTGGGGGTCTCTGGGGTCCCCAAGGAGGTTGGCCGAGGGACGGCATTTCGAGCAGCGGGGGTCCCCGAAGGGGGGGGTTGCCGAGGGGCGACACCTCGGGCGCCGGGGCTCCCCAAGGGGGTTCCCCGAGGGACGACATTTCGGGCACCGGGGGTTCCCAAGGGGGTTCCCCGAGGGATGACATTTCGGGAACCGGGGATCTCTGTGGGGGTCTCTGGGGTGTCTCCGGAGCATCTCTGGTGGTCTCTGGGGTTCTCTGGAGGTCTCTGTGGGATCTATGGGGGTCTCTGGTGGATCTATGAGGGGTTCCTGGGGGTCCCTGGGGTCCTCTGCGGGTCCCAAGGTGGGTCCCTGGGGGTCTCTGGAGGTCCCTGGGGGTCTCGGAGGGGTTTCTCGTGATCTCTGGAGGGGTCTCTGGAGGTCCCTGGGGGGCATCTCGTGATCTCTGGGCGGTCTATGGGGGTCCTTGGGGGGTCCCTGAGGGTCTCTGGGGGTCTCTGGGAGTCTCTGGGGGTGTCTGGGGATTTCTGGGGGGTCCCAGGGGATCCCCAGGGGAGTTCTTTGGGGGTCCCTGGGGGGTCTCTGGTGGATCTATGAGTGGTTCCTGTGGGTCCCTGGGGGATCTCTGAGAGTCTCTGGGGGTCTCTATGAGTCTCTGGGGGTGTCTGAGGGTCCCTGGGGGGTCTCTGGGAGTCTCTGGGGGTGTCTGGGGGTTTCTGGGGGGTCCGAGGAGATCCCCAGGGGAGCTCTTTGGGGGTCACAGGGGGGGTCTCTAGGGACCTGTGGGGATCCCTAGGGGGTCCTTGGGGGTCCCTGTGGGTCTCTGGGGGATCTCTGAGAGTCTCTGGGGGTCTCTGGAGGGTCTCTGGGGGTCCCTGAGGGTCTCTGGGGGTCTCTGGGGGTCCCTGGAGGGGTCTGGGGGTCTCTGGGGATCTCTGGGGGTCTCTGGGGGCATCTGAGGGTCCCTGGCGGGTGTCTGGGGGTCTCTGGGGGTCGCTTGGGGGTCTCGGCGTGTGTCTCGAAGTCCCTGTGCGATCTCTGAGAGTCTCTGGGGGGTCTCTGGGGGTCCCTGGGGGTCTCTGGGAATCTCTGGGGGTCTCTGGGGGCATCTGAGAGTTCCTGGCGGGTGTCTGGGAGTCTCTGGGGGTCCCTCAGGGGTCTCTGTGGGTCCCTGAGGGGTCTCTGGGAGTTTCTGGGGGGCCCTGGGAGTCTCTGGGGGTGTCTGGGGGTCTCTGGGGGTCCTTGGGCGGTCCCTGGTGATCTATGGAGGGTCTCTGGGGGTCCCTGGGGGGTCTCGGCGGGTGTCTGGGAGTCCCTGGAGGTCTCTGAGAATCTCTGGGGGGTCTCTAGTGGTCCCTGGGGGGTCTCTGCGGGGTCTCTGGGGCTTTCTGGTGGTCCCTGGGGGGTCCGTGTGGGTCTCTGCGGGTCTCTTGGAGTCTCTGGGGTCTCTGGAGGTCCCTGGGGGGTCTCTGAGGATTTCTGGGAGTCTCTGTGGTGTCTGGGAGTCTCTGGGGGTCCCTGAGGGGTCTCTGCGGGTCCCTGAGGGATCTCTGAGAGTTTCTGAGGGCCCCTGGGAGTCCCTGGGGGGTGTCTGGAGGTCTAGGGGGGTCCCTGGGGTGTCTGGGGGTGTCTGGGGGTCTCTGACAGTCGCTGGGGGGTCTCTGGGGGAAACTGGGCGTTCTCTGGGAGATCTCTGTAGCGTCCTGGGGGTCCCTGGGGGGTCCCTGGGTGTCCCTGGGAGTGTCTGGGAATCTCTGGGGTCTCTGGGGGTCCCTGTGGAGTCCCTGGGGGGGTCCTCTGGGGGTCTCTGGGGTCCCCAAGGAGGTTGGCCGAGGGACGGCATTTCGAGCAGCGGGGGTCCCCGAAGGGGGGGGTTGCCGACGGACGACATTTCGGGCACCGGGGGTCCCCAAGGAGGTTCCCCGAGGGACGACATTTCGGGCACCGGGGGTCCCCAAGGGGGTTCCCCGAGGGACGACATTTCGGGAACCGGGGATCTCTGTGGGGGTCTCTGGGGTGTCTCCGGAGCATCTCTGGTGGTCTCTGGGGTTCTCTGGAGGTCTCTGTGGGATCTATGGGGGTCTCTGGTGGATCTATGAGGGGTTTCTGGGGGTCCCTGGGGTCCTCTGGGGGTCCCAAGGTGGGTCCCTGGGGGTCTCTGGAGGTCCCTGGGGGTCTCGGAGGGGTTTCTCGTGATCTCTGGAGGGGTCTCTGGAGGTCCCTGGGGGGCATCTCGTGATCTCTGGGCGGTCTATGGGGGTCCCTGGGGGGGTCCCTGGGGGGTCCCTGAGGGTCTCTGGGAGTCTCTGGGGGTGTCTGGGGATTTCTGGGGGGGCCCCGGGGATCCCCAGGGGAGTTCTTTGGGGGTCACAGGGGGGTCTCTGGTGGATCTATGAGGGGTTCCTGTGGGTCCCTGGGGGATCTCTGAGAGTCTCTGGGGGTCTCTGGGGGTCTCTATGAGTCTCTGGGGGTGTCTGAGGGTCCCTGGGGGGTCTCTGGGAGTCTCTGGGGGTGTCTGGGGATTTCTGGGGGGTCCCAGGAGATCCCCAGGGGAGTTCTTTGGGGGTCACAGGGGGGGGTCTCTGGGGACCTGTGGGGATCCCTAGGGGGTCCTTGGGGGTCCCTGTGGGGTCCCTGGGGGATCTCTGAGAGTCTCTGGGGGTCTCTGGAGGGTCTCTGGGGGTCTCTGGGGGTGTCTGGGGGAGTTTCTGGGGGCCCCTCGGAGTCTCTGGGGGTGTCTGGGGGTCTGTGGGGGTCCTTGGGCGGTCCCTGGTGATCTATGGAGGGCCTCTGGGGGTCCCTGGGGGGTCTCGGCGGGTGTCTGGGAGTCCCTGGAGGTCTCTGAGAATCTCTGGGGGGTCTCTGGTGGTCCCTGGGGGGTCTCTGGAGGTCTCTGGGGCTTTCTGGTGGTCCCGGGGGGGTCCGTGGGGGTCTCTGGGGGTCTATTGGAGTCTCTGGGCTCTCTGGAGGTCCCTGGGGGGGGTCTCTGAGAGTTTCTGGGAGTCTCTGGGGTGTCTGGGAGTCTCTGGGGGTCCCTGAGGGGTCTCTGCGGGTCCCTGAGGGATCTCTGGGAGTTTCTGGGGGCGCCTGGGAGTCTCTGGGAAACTCTGGGGGTCTGCGGGGGTCCTTGGGGGGTCTCTGGTGATCTATGGGGAGTCTCTGTGGGTCCCTGGGGAGTCCCCGTGGGCTCTCTGGGGGTCCCTGGGGGGTCTCTGATAGTCTCTGGGGGTCTCTGGGGGGTCCCTGGGGGGTCCTGGGGGTCCGGGGGGCGTCTGGCAGTCCCTGGGGGGTGTCTGGAGGTCTAGGGGTGTCTCTGGGGTGTCTGGGGGTGTCTGGGGGTCTCTGACAGTCTCTGGGGGGTCTCTGGGGGAAACTGGGGGTTCTCTGGGAGATCTCTGTAGCGTCCTGGGGGTCCCTGGAGGGTCCCTGGGTGTCTCTGGGAGTGTCTGGGAATCTCTGGGGTCTCTGGGGGTCCCTGTGGAGTCCCTGGGGGGGTCTGGGGGTCTCTGGGGATCTCTGGGGGTCTCTGGGGACATCTGAGGGTCCCTGGCGGGAGTCTGGGGGTCTCTGGGGGTCCCTGGGGGGTCTCGGCGTGTGTCTGGGAGTTCCTGGAGGTCTCTGAGAGTCTCTGGGGGGTCTCTGGACGTCTCTGGGGGTCTCTGGGAATCTCTGGGGTGTCTGGGGGTCCCTCAGGGATCTCTGCGGGTCCCTGAGTGGTCTCTGGGAGTTTCTGGGGGCCCCTGGGAGTCTCTGGGGGTGTCTGGGGGTCTGTGGGGGTCCTTGGGCGGTCCCTGGTGATCTATGGAGGGTCTCTGGGAGTCCCTGGGGGGTCTCGGCGGGTGTCTGGGAGTCCCTGGAGGTCTCTGAGAATCTCTGGGGGGTCTCTGGTGGTCCCTGGGGGCTCTCTGGGGGGTCTCTGGGGCTTTCTGGTGGTCCCGGGGGGGTCCGTGGGGGTCTCTGGGGGTCTCTTGGAGTCTCTGGGATCTCTGGAGGTCCCTTGGGGGGGGTCTCTGAGGGTTTCTGGGAGTCTCTGGGGTGTCTGGAAACCTCTGGGGGTCCCTGAGGGGTCTCTGCGGGTCCCTGAGGGATCTCTGGGAGTTTCTGGGGGCCCCTGGGAGTCTCTGGGGGTGTCTGGGGGTCTGCGGGGGTCCCTGGGCGGTCCCTGGTGATCTATGGGGAGTCTCTGGGGGTCCCTGGGGAGTCCCAGTGGGCTCTCTGGGGGTCCCTGGGGGGTCCCTGGGGGGGCCCTGGGGGTCCGTGGGGGCGTCTGGGAGTCCCTGGGGGGTGTCTGAAGCTCTAGGGGGTCCCTGGGGTGTCTGGGGGTGTCTGGGGGTCTCTGACAGTCTCTGGGGGGTCTCTGGGGGAAACTGAGGGTTCTCTGGGAGATCTCTGTAGCATCCTGGGGGTCCCTGGGGGGTCCCTGGGTGTCCCTTTGAGTGTCTGGGAATCTCTGGGGTCTCTGGGGGTCCCTGTGGAGTCCCTGGGGGGGTCCTCTGGGGGTCTCTGGGGTCCCCAAGGAGGTTGGCTGAGGGACGGCATTTCGAGCACCGGGGGTCCCCGAAGGGGGGGGTTGCTGAGGGGCGACACCTCGGGCGCCGGGGCTCCCCAAGGGGGTTCCCCGAGGGACGACATTTCGGGCACCGGGGACCTCTGTGGGGGTCTCTGGGGTGTCTCTGGAGCATCTCTGGTGGTCTCTGGGGTTCTCTGGAGGTCTCTGTGGGATCTATGGGGGTCTCTGGTGGATCTATGAGGGGTTCCTGGGGGTCCCTGGGGTCCTCTGGGGGTCCCAAGGTGGGTCCCTGGGAGTCTCTGGAGGTCCCTGGGGGTCTCGGAGGGGTTTCTCGTGATCTCTGGAGGGGTCTCTGGAGGTCCCTGGGGGGCATCTCGTGATCTCTGAGCGGTCTATGGGGGTCCCTGGGGGGTCCCTGAGGGTCTCTGGGGGTCTCTGGGAGTCTCTGGGGGTGTCTGGGGATTTCTGGGGGGTCCGAGGGGATCCCCAGGGGAGTTCTTTGGGGGTCACAGGGGGGGTCTCTGGTGGATCTTTGAGGGGTTCCTGTGGGTCCCTGGAGGATCTCTGAGAGTCTCTGGGGGTCTCTATGAGTCTCTGGGGGTGTCTGAGGGTCCCTGGAGGGTCTCTGGGAGTCTCTGGGGGTGTTTGGGGGTTTCTGGTGGGTCCCAGGAGATCCCCAGGGGAGTTCTTTGGGGGTCACAGGGGGGGTCTCTGGGGATCTGTGGGGATCCCTAGGGGGTCCTTGGGGGTCCCTGTGGGGTCCCTGGGGGATCTCTGAGAGTCTCTGGGGGTCTCTGGAGGTCCCTGGGGGTCTCTGGGGGTCTCTGGGGGTTTCTGGGCGCCGGGGTTCCCCAAGGGGGTGTACCGAGGGGCGACACCTCGGGCGCCGGGGCTCCTCGAAGGGGGGGTTCCTGTGGGACGACATTTCGGGCACCCGGGGTCCCCAAGGGAGGTTCCCGAGGGCCGACATTACTGGGCTGTGGGCAGTGGGGGTCCCTGAGTTCCCCAGGCACCCTCTGACCACTCTTACCTCCCCTTACCTCCCTGTGACTCCTCTGAGACCCACGATCCACTGTGAGACCCCCCTAATTTCTCTCTGACTTCTCCTGGATCGCTTTGGACCCTCCTGAACTCCCCTGGACCCCCCTGAATCCCCCTTGGACTTTCCTCAACTCTCTTGGACCACCTTGCACCACCCCCCAGCCCCCCTTGACACTCTCAAAAACCTTGGACCCTCTTGAATCACACTTGGACTCCCCTGGACCCCTCCAAACCCCCTGAAGCCCCCTGGACCCCTCTCAAACCTGCCTGTGACCCCTTGGACCCTCCTTAGACCCTTCTGGACTCCTTCAAACCTTTCTGGACACCTCTGAGACTCCCCTGGACACTCCTGGACCCCCCCCAAAACCCCCTGGACCCTCCGAATCTCTCCTGGACCCCCTTGGACCCCTCTGAAACCCCCTTCCACTCCCTTAAAACCCCCTGAACCCTCCTGAACATTCCTGGACCACCTTCAATCCTCCTAGGGCCCCCATGGACCACCCCCTCATACCCCCAGGGAAAACCCCTGGACCCTCCTGGACCAACTTGAACTCTCCTGGACCCCCCAAAACGCTTTGGACCCCTCTGGACCCCCCTGGGCCCTCTCGGACTTCCCTGGACGTCCCATGTCCCCTGCATGTCCCCCCATAGCCTTCCCATGTCCCCAATGTTCCCCCCATGTTTCCTCCATGTCCCCTGCGTCCCCCATGTCCACCCCATCTCCCTCATGTCCTCCCCATGTCCCCTCGATGTACCCCCATGTCCCCCTGATGTCCTCCCATGTCCCCCTGATGTCCCCCCATGTCCTCCCCGTGTCCTCCCCCATGTCCTCCCCTTGTCCCCCCATGTCCCCCCAATGTATGTCACTCCATGGCCTCCCAAGACACGCAGCTGCCAGCACAGGACACACACAAATCCCTCCGAAATTCTGGAACATGACATTCCTCTGCAGGGCTGAAAACAAGACGGGGAGGCTTTTTTCCTTTCCGTAGGTGGACTAATGCCCCCAAAACCAGGGAGCTGGGACAGTGGCTGCTCCCTGCACTCTGCTGCACTTTCCACAGCTCCTTCGTTGACTTCCTGGTGGATTTGTGCATCCTCTGAAGGTGGCACTTCTCTGCAAAGCAACTCAGGAAATCCCTTCAGTTTGATTTGTTTCCAGATTTTTCTCCCTAGCACCACAGAGCTCAAAAAGGAAATCAGAAAACCAGGAAAAAACCCCAAAGAACAAAAAATCGCACCGTGCCAACCCCCAGCTCCTCCCACAAAGCTCAAGGGGTCCCATGTGTGTCCCCGCCACCTCCAGCTGGCCACCAGGCCCCCAGAGCTGAGGGAAATCTGAGCAGATACTGAGAAACCTCCTTTGTTGAGCACACTCATCACTGCAGTCCTTCAGGCTTTGCAAGAGTCTGTAGGGATCAGACCCCAATTCCACTCCCTGACTACCTTTCTAACAGGTTTTGTTAGACACACACTGGGTGGTCACTCCAAGAACAGCACACAGAGACTGCACAAGGCATTACAGGATTGCCACGAAGAACAGAAGTACCTTTTCTTTTGCATGGTTTTTCCTCTGCAATAACTACCGACTGGTCTGGTTCGTACTGGACATTTCCCTTGAGGATTCAGGGCCCTCCGGTGGGGTGGGGTTGTTTAGGGCTGATCCTCACAGGCCCAGACCAAACCCAGCCACCCCATCACTGCTGCACGTGGGATCAGATGGAAATCTCAATACAGCACATAAATGCTTCCCTTCCCTACTACTCAGTCTTTCCTTACAGATGCAAGGAGCAGATTTACTCCATCCTTTGCAGGGACTTGCTTAACTCCTGGCACTGTCCCTGTCCCAGGGAAGCTGCACTAGGACTGTGGGTCTGGGTCCTCTCCAGGCACAATGCAGCTGCTCATATTAACAGCATCAGCAATGCCCTCATTTTTTAGCAGGTCAAACTGCCGAGATACAATCCCAAGAAAAGCAATTCTTTTCCAGACTGTCACTGCGTTCATGTTGGTGCTCAGCATGCACAGAACCTCCAGCACAGACACAGCAGAGGGCTCAGGGACACTCAGCATGCACAGACAGAGCAGCACAGACACAGCAGAGGGCTCAGGGACACTCAGCATGCACAGAACCTGCAGCACAGACACAGCTGAGGGCTCAGGGACACTCACCATGCACAGAACCTGCAGCACAGACACAGCAGAGGGCTCAGGGACACTCAGCATGCACAGAACCTGCAGCACAGACACAGCAGAGGGCTCAGGGACACTCAGCATGCACAGAACCTGCAGCACAGACACAGCAGAGGGCTCAGGGACACTCAGCATGCACAGAACCTGCAGCACAGACACAGCAGAGGGCTCAGGGACACTCAGCAGGCACAGAACCTCGAGCGCCGGGGCTCCCCAAGTTGAGGTTGCCGAGGGGCGACACCTCGGGCGCCGGGTGTCCCCGAAGGGGGGGTTCCCGGGGGGGAAAACATTCCGGGCACCTGGGCGGGGGTCCCCGGCGGGGTGCTCCCGGGGGGTGACATTCCGGGCACCGGGCGCAAGGGGGGTTCCCGAGGGACGACATTTTGGTCACCGGGGGTTCCCAAGGGGGGTTCCCGAGGGATGACATTTTGGGCACCGGGGTTCTCAAGGGGGGTTCCCGAGGGATGACATTTTGGGCACGGGAGGTCCCCAAGGTGGGTTCCCGGCGGACGACAGAGGTGTGGTCTGGGCATTGCGGGTCCCTGACTGCCCCGACCCACCATTACCCCTCTGAGCCCCCCTGAACCCCCCGAGACACCCCTGCCACCCCTCTGACCCCCCCGACCTGCCTTGAGACCCTCCTGAACCCCCCTGGACCTTCTTGGACCCTTCTGAACCCCCCTGGACCTCCTTGTACCGTCCTGAACTGCCGTGATTCCTTCTGGACCCCCCTGGACTCCCGTGAATCCCCCAGAACCCTCCTGGACTCCCCTGGACCTCCTTGGACCCTCCCGAACCCCCCTGGATGCCCTTGTACCGTCCTGAACCGCTGTGATTCCTCCTGGACCCCCATGAATCCCCCAGAACCCTCCTGGACCCCCCTGGATCCACTTGGACCCTTCTGATCCCCCTGAACCCCCCATGAATCCCCCTTGGGCCCTCCTTAGACTCCCCTGGACCCCTTCGAAGTACCGTGGACTCCCCTGAATCTCCCTTGGACTCTCCTTAGACTCCTCTGGACCCCTTCGAAGTATCCTGGACCCCCCTGGCACACCCCAAAACCCTCCTGGACCCCCCGGGACCCTCCTCGGCCCCTCCTGAACCACCTCCCTACTGGTGGGACCCCTCCTCCTCTGCCCCTGCCCCTGGCCCCTCGCCCCCAGACCCCAGACCCAATTTACACTCCCAGACATCCCCAGGGACCCCCAGACCCAAATTACATCCCAAGAGCCCAGTTACACCTCCCAGACCCACATGAAACCCCCCAGACCTCCCCAGAGACCCTCAGAACCAAATTACACCCCCCAGACCCAAATTATGCCCCCAGATCCCAATAACAAACACCAATAACAGACCCCAAAAAATGACCCCCAATAACTCCCCCAGACCCCAATAACAGACCCAAAAAACTCCCCTAGCCTCAAAACCAGACCCCAATAACAGATCCTAATAACTCCCTCAGACCCCTCCAGACCCCACAAGGCCCCTTGTAGGATCATGTGGACTTTGAAGGGTTCTAGTAGGTAGCACACATCAGTGCTGAGTGGTCTTTCTGTGATAAATAAAATAATGTGAATTTCCCATACCAATTTATAAGGAGGGGTTTTGGTCTAAGCAACAAACTACCAAAGTGAATTGGGCTGTGTACGAAAAACTTCACCTCCCTTGGGAACAAAATTTACTTCTAAAAGGTCCCAGTAGATGTGGGCTCATAAGCTTTGTGAACAGTAGACACATTTATTCCAAATACACCCCATTGCTTTGCACAGCAGGCACTGTTGGAATGGAAGCTGTAGCCTAAACCCTTTGCACTGGCCAAGTATTCCTGCTGTCATCCAGCTCCCTGCTCTTTGTGCTGGCCAGAGGGTGGGTACCCTGGGTGCCAGCAGGCAGCATTAGTATCCTGCCTTTTACTTTCCTCACAGCACAGGAAGACTTGGCTCAAAACCCTGGTGAGAGACCGCATTAGGAACTGGCAGAGAACAGAACTATATGACTGAGAAGATGCCACATTATAAAAAGCAGGATCTCAGTCAAAGATTAAAACATGCTGATAACATAAATTAGATATTTTTTTAATAATCAAAGGGTGCAGATCTTGTTGTCTTTAACTGAACAGTTTCTTGACTCTAAGAGCACTGTGGAAGTCAAAGAGTATCACAAAGAATTGCAAATTACATTCCCCAGCTCAGCATGATCTGGCCTAGTACAAACAGCTTCTGCTTAAAATAGATGAATAGAGGTGGGTTCATCCCAGAAGTCATTTCACTCTGCTACAAAGCATCCATACAAATCAGTTTTTCCCCTTGAGCAAATGGTAGAACATGGGTTCATTCACAAGGGTCAATCTGCATTTTCCACATGGCAGCAAAAGTTGGCTTTTTATCAGAAGTTGTTTCCTTTTCTACTGAAAACCTTGACATTTAGTGAGCAAAATAAATAGTCTTATGTTTGGGGTTTCTTACAAAAGTCAGCTTTGTTGTCTCGCAAAAAAAGTAAACAGAAGGCTGAAACTTTTCAACAAGTGTTTGCTCCTAATTGTGGTAGGATGGAAAGTGGCAAGGACAGAGCAGCAGTCAATAATCCAACGATTCTCTAGCCACACAACATCACAGAATCAGAGGGTCTGCAGCGGGAAGGGACCCACAAGGATCATCAAGTCCAACTCCCTGCTCCTCACAGGACTCCCTAAAACTAAACCTAGACTAAATATTGCATGTCTGCATGTAACTTGTTGCAATACAGGATTTACCTCAACCCAACTTATTCTATTGCCTTATTTATTTTGCATTCAAAATGTTCTATATTTACTATATAACATTAATCCTGGTGGTATATTAAGCATGAGCACAGATGGGAGCTGTATTCCTGCTAATGTGCAAAAACTACAAGGCTCATTTAACAACAGCTTAGAAACCAACCCAGTCCTGAGTGTTGTGGGCAGCAGTGAAACTCTGTGGGTCTTGGCACTGTCGTGCAATGCTCAGTTTACAGGGCTGTTAACAAGAGTGTGACAGCTCTGCTTTGTCGTGGTGTCACACCTGCCAAACAGTGTGTTCAGCCAGAGTGGTGCATGGCCAGGTGGGTTCTTTTTGGCTGGTGTACAATACCCACTGGAAAGAGAAAACCAGGAGCTGTCTCCACAACCCTGGCACACTCTGAGCTCGGTCCTGCAAGGTCTGTAGTGCTCCTCATGTCCCACCAAGTTCAGAGGTGTTCAGCACCTTGCTAAACCCCTTGCACTCATCACACACTCACACTCCGTTGGTTCTTCTGGCTTCTGTGGGGTTTAGGTGGGTGGGCAATCTTAAAGGTCTGTGCCAACCCCGACGATTCTGTGACCCTACGACAGAACGCGATGCTGTGGAGCAGCATTTATGGCTGGGCTACCAGGGCACAAACAGGGCGGTCATGCGGCCTTCGCCTCGGGCCCGGGAGGGGCGGAGGCGAAGCGAGATAGGCGCGGTCCCTTCAGGCTGTGCAGGGCCGCTGTCGCTAACACCGCTGTCGCGACAGGCTGGGCGGAAGGGGGTGTGGCGCTCGTTTCCTGGCAACCGCCCTCGGCGCTTCTTCCGCTTCCGCCGCCCCACTGGGATCGCACCGAGTGCTGCGGCCGCCCTGGCCCGGCCCGGCTCGGCTCTGGCTCCGCGGGGCGAGCGGCACCCGAGCGGCGGCCGAGGGAGCCCCGCAGAGGGCCCGCCCGCCGAGGCCATGCGGCGCAGGCCGGTGCTGAGCCCCGAGGAGGGATTAGGGGATGGTTCATGAAGCTGCGCGTCGGCGCCCGGAACGAAGGGGCCGTGCCGGGGCTCGCCCCGCCGCCTGCCCGAGCCGTGCGAGGGCTTAGCCCGAGGGGCCGCGGCCATGGAGGGCCCGGGCGGCACCGACTGGCGCCTGGCGCTCTGGACCCTGTTCTCCGTGCTGCTGCCCGTGCTCATCACCGCCTGGTGCAGCTTCCAGCGGTCGCGGCGGCAGCTGCTGATACGGGACATCTTTCGAAAAAGCAAGCACGACTGGCACTACACGGACCTGTTCGGGCAGCCGTCCTACTGCTGCGTGTGCGCCCAGCCCATCCTGCGCGGCGCCTTCTGCGGCTGCTGCGGTCTGCGCGCCGGGGAGCGCTGCTGCCTCAGGGAGGCGGACCGGCGGTTCCTCTGCAAGGAGGTGGTGACCGGGGCCCCGCAGGGCTCGGTGCCACACCACTGGGTCCGGGGCAATGTGCCCCTCTGCAGCCTGTGCGTGGTGTGCAAGCAGCAATGCGGCACCCAGCCCAAGCTCTGCGACTACAGGTACGGCGCGGGGGGTGCGGTGGGAGACAACGTGCCGTTGTGTTCCCCAGGGTGATGGGAGATGCCACCTCAAAGGAGATCCTGCAGGGGTCGGATAAGAAATTGTTAAAAATAACCCGGCTTCAATGAGCGTAAAATTAAAATGGGTGCTTGTGGGTGATTTGAGTCATAGATTAAGAGTGTGGCGTTGCATCTCCCTGTCCAGTCGTTCTAATTGCGTTACTCCAGCGTGATGTGCAAGCTGCTGTATAACTGCATAGAAGAGACTCTCGCTTTCCAAGGGAGTTTGTATTTTAGGGGGTGACAATAAGAAGGTTCCAATACATACTGGAGCACAAGTCCTATGGGGGGAGGCTGAGGGAGCTGGGGTTGTTTAGCCTGGAGAAGAGGAGGCTCAGATGTGACCTCATCACTGTCTAGAACTCCCTGAAGGGACGTTCTAGCCAGGTGGGGGTTGGTTTCTTCTTCCAGGCTCTCAGCAATAGGACAAGGGGGCACGATGGGCTCAAGCTCTGCCAGGGGAAGTTTGAGATCAGAAAAAAATTCTTTACAGAGAGAGTAATCAGGCATTGGAATGGCCTGCCCAGAGAGGGGGTGGATTCCCCATCCCTTGGAGGTTTTTAAACTGAGATTTGACGTGGCACTGAGTGCCATGATCTGGTAAACTAACTGGAATTGGACCAGGGGTTGGACTTGATCTCGGAGGTCTTTTCCAACCCAATCGATTCTATGATTTCCCACTTGTACAATTGCCTGAGCAATTTGGGTGGCACAGCTCACAGTTCAGAGCACCAAAGTGATAATGCATCTCTCAAAATTGGCATCTGCTCTGTGTAAATAGAACAAACATATGCAGGTTTCAAGTTCATTTTTAAGGATGCTTGAAAAAAGCTAATGGGAAGTTTTATAACCTACTGTAATATAATCTGTTAAAAGTTTCTGATAAGAGTGTTTAAAAATACAAGGAGCCATTAAATGGGCTTGCACTGTCATTAGTAAGGCTGCTTGCAAAGTTATCAGCAGCGTGTTGTGCCAGAATACAGTGACAGGTCCTGGGTACAATGTGTTACTTCGGCCTTCCCAAAGGACGTCCTCTTTTCAGCATATATTTGCCAGCTTTTGCTTTGCCTCTGTGCTATACTGCCAAATTGCTTGGTAAGTAAGCAGAATTACAGTGTAAAAGAGCATCTTAATAGAAACAAAACCTTGAGAGAGGGAGTCTGTGTAGTAGAGGAGGAAAGGGAAGGAATTCAGAGGCAAAGGGGAAAAGAAGGAAGAAGAGGTTATAGGGCAAGTATCTCTGCTACTCGTGTGTTGGATTAGTCAAGAGAACTCCAAAAATAGCTTTCCCAACTGCTTAAATGAAGGCTTTGGATGTACCAAATGAGGATTAACATTCTGCGGAGGCTGGCAGTGGATATTGTATTTCCTCTTGTGCTAGTCCATTTTCCAGGGCAGCTTTTAGAATAGGTCAAAATGATGCAGTTTTGCATAACAAAATCACATCAGCCTTGTTCTGTGCTGTGGAACCTTTTAGGTTTCAGACTTAAAGGGGTATTGTCAATCTTAAGAAATGCATCAATGAATATTACTCATAATACTTTATTGAATTGAACTCCGGTCTTTTATCTGTGCTCTTTAAGGATGGACAGGAGTTCAGGTTCTCATACAGACATTCAGTCTAACTGTCAATATCACAAACAATGCAGGAAAATTATTTATAGCACCTTCTGTTTTACTAAGAACAGAATTAATTGAAAACTGTTGGGGTTTCCCCCCCCCCAGAATTCAAATGCTTTCCTAGACTTGTAAGCACATGAGCAATTTATGTAATTTTCTGTAGCCAGTACATAGTTTTCCAGGGAATGCATTATTTTCCCTGTGATTATTAAAATAATACCTTTAATGGTGCATGCAAATATAAGTACTTTGTTGAAAGTTAGTGCATCTAAAATAAATGAGCAAAAATTATGTGCCTGTTGCATGAGAGTTGTTTTCATGTTCTTTGGTCTTTTTTTCCAGATGTGCATGGTGTCAGTACACTGTGCATGATGAATGCATGGTGGATTGTTTAAAGACTGAGAAGTGTACATTTGGAGAATTCAAAGACTTAATTATTCCACCATACTATTTGGCTGCAATCAACCAGATGCATAAAGAGAAAAGAACCAGTTATGAAAAGGTAATGGCCTACTGCTTCTTGGATCAAATAAATCCACAGACACACACTGAAACTTGAACTCAGTACATTGGCAGGTTAATAACTATCAGGTAAATGTTTCAAGATATATTAAGTATTTGCAGTGTTAATTCAGAGGTGTTTGTCATCTTACTAACATGGTTGTTGAAGCACAAGCAGATGTGGATTTTTTATTCCAAAATACTGAGATTTGGGTACCTTGCTTTGTTGAATGTTTTATGATTTTTTAATTTTGTTTTTTACTGTTGTGTTCATAACATTGTAGTGTTTGTTTGTTGTCCCAGGCACTGCAAACTCTTCAGCCTTGGTATGTCAGAAATACTTCTTTCTGCTTTGACTACTTCAGACTAACTGGTAAATTCCTCCTTTCAGCTCTTACAGGGGATGGGTTTTGGAGCAAGGCTGTAAACATTTTCAGATGTTCAGTATTTGTG
Organism: Pithys albifrons albifrons; assembly: GCF_047495875.1. Lineage (NCBI taxonomy): Eukaryota > Metazoa > Chordata > Aves > Passeriformes > Thamnophilidae > Pithys > Pithys albifrons. The sequence goes on from NC_092476.1 coordinate 34,225, forward strand.
TGCCTGACTGACTTTCACCTTTTGCAGGTGGTACCTTACTGCAGAAAGCACTGGATGCCAGTAATCATCCTGGCTAATACTCGTAGTGGGAACAACATGGGTGAAACTTTACTTGGAGAATTCAAAATGCTGCTGAACCCTGTTCAGGTATTTACTGTGAAAAGCCAATATAATAAAATGAAAGTTTAAATTAGAATAAACATCACTTTGCTTGTGCAATGGCAGTAGGATCTTGTTTAAGATCAGTAGGAAACAAATCCATGCAGTTTGCTCTTTTAGAAAGAATAGCTTTGTAAAGAAAAACCAAAAGTGTGGAGGCTCCTCCCACACCCAAGTTCGTTATGATTCTGGTACCAGTCCCATTTTTTTATTTCCAGTAGTACGTGCAGTAATTCAGATAACGAGAAGTATCTAACTCTTGAGACAGTGTACACTTTTTAGAAAATGAAGTATTTAGAACTTCTTAATTTGAAACTGGTACTTGTTTAAATCCTCATTTCACTTGTGGAAATGTCAGCATTTACAGTTTCTGCTTTGTGTAGTTGCTTTCCCCTTAAAATCGGCTGGGATGGCACAGGATGTTGACGTAAGACAGACAGTTGTTGCCTGGATTTTCTGGCTGCACCTTAGTACTGTTCCTTTGAAGTTCAAAACCCAGCCATAGAACACAGCCTAACAGAAATCACTGTGTGTTTGTTTTAAATGCATTCCAGTAAGGCTGTAAAGAATAAACCTCTTTGTATTCAGAGTATTTTTAAAATTACCTTTATCTGAAGTCTTTCATCTTTACAGAATTCGCCGTCATGCTTCTAGATAGAGACTTTTCTGAGGACTCTCAGCTCAGTTTATCAATGCCATGTTATCCTAGTGAGGCAGCTGGAGCTCTGTTGTGAATTTAGGAAACCAAATCCTGCTCATTTGCTAATGTAATGCTGTAAATGGAGAATCTTTGTTTTGCACTGGAATGAGCTTCTTGAAGTTGTTTATCTGTGAGGCAAATCCTGAGTCATGTTGTGTGCACTTAGGGAATTCCTTATATTTCCCTTTCTTGCAGGTTTTTGATCTAAGCAAAATTGCACCTGCTAAAGCCCTCCAGCTCTGCACTTTGCTGCCCTGCAACGCTGTCAGGGTTCTGGTCTGTGGTGGGGATGGCACCGTGGGCTGGGTCCTGGATGCAATTGATGAAATGAAGATAAAGGTACTGTGTTTTAATTTAAAAGAGTTGCTAAAATGCTACCCCTAATCTCTCACCTGCGTTTATTGTCTTCCTGTTCCTGGATAGGCCTACAGAGAAATATTTGCAGAATTGCTTATTCATATTGGGGAGGTGTGGGGGAAATACATCTTGTGAACTCCCATAGTTCAGGAAAACACTGAAAGCTTTAGATTTTAAATTATATTTAAAATCATTCTCTCCTGTAAAACAAGGCAAGAACAAGCTGCAGGGTATTTTATGCATTGTTATTTCCTCTTTGCCTAAATAGATTTATTTTGTCATAAATGGCATCACTAATATGGCTCATGTGCTTTGACTGCTCGCTTCTCCCAGCACGCTCAATCTTTTATATTAACCTCATAATTTTGCTGGCTATTCTGGTTATATTGCCAGGGCATGAATGAGTGCAGTAATTTGCTTCTGCTCCTCATCATATATTCAGAAGAGTCCATCTGTCTCCAGCCTCACTTATTAACAGCAAGGAGAGAAGGGAAAAATAAGCTGTATGTTTAATGTTGATTTTAAATGGAAGATAATTCCAGTTTATGAAGTACTACTAAGTACTCCTGAGAAGATTAAGAATGGAGAATAATTACGAGGGCTTTAGTGCTTTACCTAATAAACTTTTCTCTAGTGCTGAAGGGAAGAAAGTTACTCTTTTTATATCAATATCTTTTCTCTTTTGCTGCAGCTTTCTTGTTAATATATGAAATACTGTAGCTGAAGGCCATTATTACAACTTCATGCATAATCAAACTCTTCTTTGAGAATTATTGTGTACTGATAAAGTAGAAATAAAGTAACTATAATGGTTAATGAGTATAAGTATATGATGACATGGTCTTGGACACTTGATATATTGACCTCAGAGCCATTATAGTTGATGAAGTCTGGGGTTTTCTTTGTTCAAATCAGGTCATTGGTGTTAAGTAAATACTGTTGAGGTTATCAACAAAACCTTTTTATTATCAGCAGGAGGTTATTTGCTCCCTTCATTTATCTTGACTCTCAAGTACAGGTTACCTGGCTGATAACTCTTCTACCATAGTGCCAATTCACTGCAAGTGCTTTTCACAGCTGAATTTCCAAGGCCATAGTACAGCTAAAATAACTACTCACCCTTCTGTGGTGAGGAGGGCCAAGCCCTTTGCTAAGGTGGCTGTCCTAAATGTCTGCTTCTGTCACTCTGAGCTCTGCAGAGGTGATTATCACCCACTCCATCTGTGGATGACAGTGTGAAACTGAGACACTGACTTTCCTCCTTGGAGTATATGTATTTCTCTGTGTGGCTGAACACTGGTATTATGTGCATCTGTTGTTTAGACTCAACCTCACCTCAGTCTTGTAAGAGCATTTTGGTGTGTTAAAGTACACAGCCTGGTGTGTTACATTTCAAGTTCATATCACTTCCCAGATCCAGAGCATCTTTTGAAGGGATGCTCTGTTCGTATTCATAATGCATTTTTCCATATTATGTTTGTACTCTTCTCACAGTGGTTTAACATTTCCTTCCTTTCCCGATGGGAAGTAGTTAACTGTGTCATCTGCTCTGCTAACACTGCCAGCCCCAGAGCCCTGCTCTGTGTCACAGGCTGCTGTCAAGATTTGTGGTATTTGTCTAATGTGAACTTTTGGGGGTGAAAGGGAGACAGAGTGCTGAAGCAGGAGCTAACATGCAGTGGTTTTGTATCCTAGGGGCAAGAACAATATATTCCCCAAGTTGCAATTTTACCTCTGGGAACAGGGAATGACCTGTCTAACACACTGGGCTGGGGTGCAGGTTATGCTGGAGAAGTCCCTGTGGAGCAGATCTTACGGAATGTCATGGAGGCAGATGGAATCAGGCTAGACAGGTAAGGAACAGAGTAAAGGTAAAATACTGCTATAGCTCTGCTGGTAGCCCAGTGCAGCAGTTTATGTAAAGAAACAAGTGTTGCTGGAAAGAACTACAAAATAACAAAATTTAGTCTTTGTTTAATTGTTCTACAAGGTTTAACTCTTGCATAATTTAGCTGAACTTCAATCTTTTGACTTGATCCCCATATAGATAGGAGATTCCTAACTACAGCCTTGTACTGAGAACTGTCTGTCTTGAGTCTAAGTAACAACTATTGTTTTTCAGATGGAAGGTTCAAGTAACAAACAAAGGATACTACAACTTAAGGAAACCAAAGGTATGGCTTGCCAGTATAAACATGACTTCTGTGGAATACCCATATGTTCATTAGTATTTTTCTGTTTACCAATTTCCCGTTAAACACTCTGAATTTTAAACCGTAATAATGATACTTAGTAAGGCTGTAACTGGAAGTTCTCTCTTACAGGTATTCACTATGAACAACTACTTTTCTATAGGACCTGATGCTCTCATGGCTTTACATTTCCATGCTCATCGTGAGAAGACTCCCTCTCTGTTTTCCAGCAGAATTATCAATAAGGTGTGTTTGACAAAGTGACATTTCCTCCTTGTAGTTGTTGGTTTGACTTAAAGCTATGTTTTGCTTTACATTGCTTTACTGCCCTACTTCCTTTCATGCAGTTTTAAGAGTTTGAATTCATTTTTCTTGGGAAGGGGATTTCATGGGTAAAACACATTTCCAGCCCACTCCCAAGTGTTTCTGCCTTACCTCTGCTTACAAAATTTGGTATTTGCTCAATTTTTGCTCAGAATATCTCATTTGCTTTGAAACTTAATGGGTTAAGGACATTGCCTATTTCCTTTTCAAGTGGAAAGTAAGTTTCTTATACAAGTTGTAGCCCATCTCATTTAGAAACTTTGATGTGCAAATATATTATGTATGAGTTTTAGATAAGGTTTGCAGAGCCATAACTATATATGAATATTTCAAATAGTCTTCATATGTGTTGTCTTTTTCTAACAGTGTTTTCTCCCTGTTTTGCTTTGGGTTTTTTGTAGGCTGTGTATTTTTTTTACGGAACCAAAGACTGCCTAGTACAAGAATGTAAAGACCTTAACAAAAAGATTGAGGTAAGTTTTTTAGCTTGCTTAAGCTCTGGACAGTCAGTGCAGCAGAAAAACTTACCATGTTAAAAAAAAAGGGAAGAAACTTTGCACTTTTTAATCTATATGATATTTGTGTAAGGGTGGCTGTGGCCTTGGAGTATTTATGATGTTCCTTTTGCTATCTGCAGCTTACTTCATGGAATTCGTGTCTGAGCTTACTGAAAATTCCTAATTTTTTTCTGGCCTTGACTATATCTACTAGTTCAAGCACTGATATTCAGATAAAATTTGCCTTCGCACCAGAAGCTTATATAACTGAGTGTTCCTTTTTTTCTTTTCTCTGCTGATAGAAATGTACTAAGCTCAGGATATTGTGTGAAATAAGAAGTAATTTTTTTTAAAGTATGAAATAAAACACATTTTATTTGTACAGGTCCAGTTTTTCTTCAAGTAGAAACTTACTGGAAGAGCCTAAGGAGAATAACTAGCTTGTACTGAACTACTGAATTTGATCCACAGTAATAACTTCTGTTTGTCTTTTAAAGCTAGAGTTAGATGGTGAGAGAATCGAGTTGCCCAATTTGGAAGGCATCATTGTGCTGAATATTGGATATTGGGGAGGAGGCTGCAGGCTCTGGGAAGGAATGGGGGACGAACCTTACCCCTTGGCAAGGTACACAGTGCATTTTTTGCCTTGTTTTTTTCCTTGTGACAGAAGGCTGTCTCACATTTGATTATTTTCCTTGTGTTAGAGACTTGGATTAAATGAATCACACACATCAAGGGGTTCTTTCTAAGACATTCTCCAAATGTCTGGCATGACAGACAACAGTAGCATTGAAGAGGCTGTTAAAAGTGAAGGTAGCCTTCAAGATAGATCCATTTCAGAATCTAGAAAACCACATCTCAATAGACATTAAAATAGAAAGTAAAAACAAAACATGTCAAAATTTTAACTCTGTGCTTAAGTAAACTGGAGCAATACTAAAAAGACAAATAGGTGGGAACTTAAGTTACTCCCTCCTGTGACTTCCTTCTTCAGAAGCCATATATATAAAATATATTTCATAGTTCTGTTACAAGGCTTATGATCCTGAATTTCTAAAAAATACTTGGGCAAGGTCCTTTACTCAAATCTGAAAAATTAAGCCATTAAAAGATTTTCCTATAGATAAATGAGTGAAAAAGAAAACTGTACATGTTTATGGAAGAGAAATCCACTGTGCATCTTAAATATGCACAGTGAGCCTTGGAAAGTCATATATCCATAATTTCCAGAAGCCAGCTGGGGTATTGCTCCATAATTGCAGGGTTTGATGGCTTTTTTTGCTGTCCAGTGTGATTTGTTGAGTAGCACAAATAGCTAAAAATGTTTGTAGAACAACATTTGTCTTTTCTATGGGGATAGCCATAGAAGGACTGTGCAATATTTGGACAGGTATATGCATCACTAAGAGTCTCCTTTTTTATTTCATAGACATGATGATGGACTTCTGGAAGTTGTTGGTGTTCATGGTTCTTTCCACTGTGCCCAGATTCAGGTCAAACTGGCAAATCCTGTTCGCCTGGGGCAGGCACATACAGTGAGGGTAAGTGCTGGTTATGAGCCTATTTCCCTAAATGTTTTTTAATACACAGCATATAATCTCAAATACTCAGCTCTCAGATCTGAAGTTACAGTTTGCAGTTGAGGTAGACGTTTCTCTTGCTTAGTAAAAATTAATTATGTTGTAATTCACAGCCCTGTGTTGCTGTGGTTAGTGGCCTGGGAGTGCAGCTCGTTATGTAGTAGTTTCTTCCTGGCCAGGCTGAAAACGTGCCTGGCATCACTATATTACACCCGAAAAAGGTGTTTCCAGAGCTCCTTTGAACTGCTGCGATTGTGTGTTCCTGTGTTTGGTACCAGCTGATCCTGAAGAGCTCGAAGATGCCGATGCAGGTGGACGGCGAGCCCTGGGCCCAGGGGCCCTGCACTGTCACCATCACCCACAAGACTCACGCACTGATGTTGTACCACTCGGGGGAGCAAACAGATGACGACGCCTCCAGCCTGTCTGAGTAGGACCACGGGAGGAGAGCAGGTGGATGGAGACACATGGACTTTGTGGAGTTTAACGTGGGGCAGCGAGAAGCTCAGCTCGCTGAAACTCACCCAGTCTAAATTGAGGGTAATGCCATGAGGTTCGTACTTGGGAGTGAACCAGAGCTGAGGAAAAAGCCATGCTTTTACACTCATGAAAACTTTCACAGCTGAGTTACCACAACTGGTTTGCCTTTTAGATTGGTGGTGATGCCCTCCAGCCTTTCTAGCTGAAGTTGGTTATTCTAGTGGCTGCAAAGGAACAGATGCTGCAGCCCTTCCTTGCTGTGGAATCAGATCTTCTGCGCATACACACTGTGGTATGTGAGGTGTTTCATACCCATACAAGGGGGAACAATGGGAGGTTTGACCTGCTGCCAACCTGCCCTCTTCCCCAGAACAGAAAACCAGACCAAGTAGGATGTAGGCTGATTTCCTGACTGACAGCAGCCTGCTCCTGACTGCCACCTCTGCTTGGGAGCAAGAGAAATAACTGAATGTGCATCTACTTGTGCAGTGCAGTTCTAATCAGCTTCTGTGGGAGAGCAGAGGATCTGGGAGCTCTTAGGAAGGTGGTCAGCAAGAAAAAGATGGGTTTGGACCAAAGGTTTCTGGAAATGTTCTGTCAGCAAATGACCTTTTTCAGTGGCTTTGTAAGCCGTAGAGGGTCCTGAGTACCCACAATGCAACTCAGAGTAATTGTACCGTGACTTGCACTGAATGATCCTGTGACTTGACTTTGCTTCAGTTCAGTGAGAGACTAATTCTCGTTTTTGTAATTAGCAGCATCAGAGTTCTTGGGAAGGCTATTTAGAGGAAAACTTGGACAAAGAGCAGACTTTTTTAGCTGTATAGAGGGAAGGGATTTAAAGAAATAATGATGATTGGCAGACGTGGGGTATGTTTTAAAGACTTGTTAAAGATCTTGGCTCGTAATTACCTGAGAATGCTCAGTAGTAGATCTATCTGTTAACTGTTTCAATTTTAAGTGTGGAGGTTGTTGAGAGTTTGCAAAGGTTGGCAAGTTCTGGCATTGCTGTTTTGATGGTGAAAAAAGCATGGAATCATTTGTTTTCTGAGTGGCTCCCAGGGGGTCAGAGATACCTTGTTGGTACCTTCATTTCCCTTATGAATATAAGGTGAGGAAAAAATCTGTGGTTGAAGGTTCAGGACGCAGAAACAATACACAGGGACTGTCAGTTTGGCATATCTGAAGCTTCTCAGGTTAAAGCTTCTCAGGTGCAAACATCTTCATGGTTAACAAAAGTAAAAATCTGCTTGTTTTCCTCTCGTTTGTTGGAGGTGTTTTAAGCCTGCAGCTGGTGAGAGATGAATTGGGGTTTATAATGACTCACTGAGTCATTCAGTTTAGTCCAGTTTAGTCACTGAAGGTGCTCTTCCAAGTAGGAACAGAATTTATGCTGCATAAACCAAGATTTTAAGAGAAGTTGAGAGCTTTGGTCTGAACTTTGAATGTTGCTGCTTTGTCATGACTCCCCCATCTTTTATCTTCTCTCTTCTCTGTGTTACTGAAAGTGAGACCACTGGATAAAGTAGGCTGTGTTTCTAGGTTTTTTTAAAATGAAACCAGTTTTTCAACAATCTGTAAAATTATGTTTGCATTAACAGTGAACAAACTATTTATATTTTAAAATAATTCATTGAAACCTTGACAAAGTCAGTATTTTTAAAACCTTCGATTGTAATTCTCTTTGGGGAGAGCATTTTTAACTTGATGGTGTTCCTTGTAGAAAGTGTATGTACTAGAACTTCAATACTACTGATTCTCAGTGAATTTATAGCTGTCTGAAAATGTGATTAGAGTGTAAACAGAAGCCATTTGTAAATTCCATATTAATTAGCCATATACACCTTATTTTTATTATTTTATTGTATGTAAATATAGATAAAGATAATAGTTAAATCTATGTAAAAAGTGTTTGAAATACCATAGTATGTTATGTTAGATGAATCCACTACCCTTTTTTTTTCAGTTATGAGGTTCAGTTTGTACTAGCTTCAAAAATCTTATAATTTAAGTTAATTTTTTTATGTAACTTGTAACCATCAGCATCCTAAAAATATTTCGATTCTATGCTCTGGTTCGTAACTGTTGTTTACAAACAAATGACAAGTCTCTGGCAAAGCAGGGTGTGTGCTCTGAAAGGCAGTATTTGCTCAAGAGAAATGATACCACTGGCGACTTTAAACTATTCATAATGCAATTTAAAGTGACCTGAAGTTGATCAGGTGATTATTCAAATTGGTTTGTAGCTAAAGAACCCTTAACTGTTCAAAAACCACTCTTTGAACTCCTGACGTCTGAAGGAGAAATCAGTGATGCCCAGGCTTTGAAGGCTCCCTGTGTTGCCATAGGTGAGCTGAAGGTGAGTTGGTTTCTCTGCCCCAGTGGTGAGGTCCTTTTTGTGCATCCTCTCGCTTACTGCATCTTGCTGGGAGTTCAGTCCTAACTGTGTGAAATCCTCTGGGAAATGTAAATCCAACATTCCTACTGGAGAAACAAAGTGAAAGTAACCATCTGACTGGATGCTTGTTTGGGAAAACAGCTGGTAAATGGCCTTGTTTGTGGAGGTGAAGGAGTTTGTGTCTCACAAATGGTGATGGCAGCAAAGGTGGACATTGTGAGCCTGAGGAAGCCTCTTGTGAAATTGTATTTATGATTTAGAGAACATTCTGTAAGGTTCAAGTGTCCAGTTCCCAGTGGAATGTGGGCTCACCCTTCCATTGTAAATACATGGAGTTGTCATGCCATGTCACAAAAAGTGTTTGGAAAACACACAGTGTTGGCACTGGCATCTGTTGGGAAGTCTTGCTGTTTCCAGCCATCCTTTGATTTCAACGTATCCTCCTTCCTGCTGTGTTGCAAAGTGAGTTACAGCCCGTTGTGAGGTACTTTGATGGAACTATTTTAAGTTTTAATCCAACTGCAGACAGTGGGTGTCAGCAATCAGCTCCCAGATTGTAACAGAGCACGAAGGGAACTCTGCTGATTTGTAATAGAGCTGTAGCTTTCTCATGTTGTGTGCATTGTGACTGTAAACTGTTCCATGCTTTTTTCATGTAGGTGCATAAAGCACCAGCTCAAACAGCTACTCTCTACAGTGAGGAGATACTCCTTGTAGCTGGGAATCCTGAAAATCCCACAGTACATTCTCTGTCTGGGAGAGGGAACTCTGCAGCCGGAGCTCCTGTCCTGCACAGAACAATTTTCCCTTATCCTGTTATCATTAACATTGGGAAAAGTGAAGGGCATGTTTAGAAATTCAAATAAGGAATTGCTCTGTCAGTCTTCGTGCATTATAATTATACCTTTGTGTAAAATGTAGAGAGAGTAAACAACATCAATCGTCAAGCTCTTACAAGTGAATGCACCACATTTATTTTTATTACTGCATCTTAACTGAAGTTTGGTCTGATAACTTTCTTTCCTGTGGATTCTCAGTCCTGTAACATTCAATACAAAAAGCATAAGTTTGCATGGAAAGCCATTCTGTTTGTCAGCTCCTTTCCTGCCTCACACCGCACTTGTTTACACATGTTGAGAGGTTTTGGTGGGTATTTCCATGTGCACACGGACCTCCTGTCTTAGACTTTGTTTTGTTTTGTGTTTTCACTTCAGCAATTCATAGCAGGGTTAAACTGTTTCAAATGCCAGCTGCATCTTCCTTCATGTCTGGACTTCAAAAAAAGTCCAAACTTGCATTCTTAGTCTTCAGAAACAGCTGAGGTAAATTGGGGTTTTTTTGTATGTCTGTTGTTCATGGCATTTAAAGCAGGTCACGGTAGTATTTAGAGCATTTTGGAATTTTTGCAGTTATTCAGTAACACAGTCTTGTATTTTCTTTCACTGCAATAGTAATATATTGGTTTCACATTAATTCAGGATTGTGTTCAAATTTGAACATTTTCCTCAGCACTGTTATGAATTGCATTTCATGTTCATAATATAAAGACTATAGCATAATTTATACATTTGATACTTTTTTATATGTTCACTTTCAATGTTTCTCATTCATATGTTTTTTTTTTCCTCAGGTCTTGCTTTTCTTGGTCACTAAGTAACTTGAAACAGCATTGTCTTTAGTTAGAAGCTTTAAGTACTTGCTCTCAGAGAATAGACAACTCCCTCAGTCATTTAATTACTCCTTTTGTGCTGGCTCAGTTTCAGCTAAAGATGTCATTTGGGACAGTATCAAAAGCTCTGCTGAAACCGGGATAGGGAACTTCTGTCCAGTTTATCCTTCCTGCCAGCCAGCTTGTCAGGGAAGAGAGCTGGACTGGCTCCACACAGCTGTTCTCAGCCCAGTGACCCACCTGCTGTGCCAGTCCCCATCGCCACCTGGGAGCTGTCAGGACTCCAGAGGTTCCAGCCCCCCTGGCCTGTGTTGAAAGTGCAGTTTTTGCTCTTTGCTGCTGGGGAGGAGCCTCGTTGTTCTCCACAGTCAGAACTGAGCGTTCAGGGGTTTGGTTTCAGTTTGACCAATTCCTTCTGCTTATGTTGCACCGAAGTTCAGAGCTTTTACAATGTGTGCTATTGTATCTCACTGGCTAAATAGAGTCCCAAGGCACCTTAGCTGTGAGCAGCACAATGGTAGCAGTGTTACAGTAGTTATTCTTTTTAACTTGGCTTGGTAGAGCAGCACTGGAACCCAGTTAGTCTAAAAGTAGGACACTTAGGAATCTTTGCACATGTTCTAACTGAAAATCCTCTTTCAGTTCTGTACTTCATACAGACTACTAGCAGTTTTCTTCCTTTTGGAAAAGAAAAAATTGAATATTCAGTTAGTAAATTAGGTTATCTTCAGATTTAAAATACCAATACATAACTAGTTCTGTTGAATGTGAACCACTTAATTAAAAATGTTCCTTTTTTTTTCTGAGAAATCAGAGCTGCTGCTTTAACACAGGGATGAGACAGCAGAGACCACTTGTTCATGTGCAGTATATTGAGAGAATTTACACATCCTCTCAGTGTTGCTGAGGCCACAGTTCTGAAAGCACGACATAATCACAGTTTTATTACCTTGCTAAGAATGCTGAATACCCAAATCAGGTTTTGGGCATCTCAGGGAGATACTTCCAGCTGGAGTAAAGCCACATGCCTTGACTAAACCTACTGATGTTGTGCAGACTTACGTTAGCTGAGGATATGGCCCTTCACTGTATGAATGTATTCAAAATTGTACTTTGTTAATGCTGCCCTATTCCCTGTGCTGTGTACCCCTACTGCTGTATGTAATTAATTTTTTGCATTGTTCAATTTGCAATTTGTTTGTAGATTTCAGCATAAAAATAATTTTCTTTTTAAGATCAAGTGGGAGGTAATATTGTGAGTTTATTGCATTCTATATCTTCAAGGTTTACATCCCTGGAAAGCCATTTTGTTTACCACCAACTGTTGTAGTCCTTAAAATACCTCCAGTCATCTTCTCTTTCTAGGACTTTTATAGTAAAACAGAATGGATTTTTATTTTTATAACTTGTGACTTCAAATATGTATAGTAGTTATTTAGTAATTAGTGAACAGAATACTATAAAAATGTTACTTTTAAGAGCTGTAACTTTAAATTAATAATAACTACTTAAAGGAAAATACAGCAGTTAAAAAAATTGTTCTTTAGTTTCACATACTGTGATGCTGCAGTTTGGGATTTACATTGAATGTGTCTATCCATATATTTTGACATTGCACTAAACAGGAAAAATATGAGTTGAAAGTGCAAGTAATAGGTAAAAAAGTAGAATTTATAACATCTTAGACGTTTTTCAAGTGATAAAGGTGACATCTGTTTTTAAGTCCCCAGCTGGTTTTCCTTTGTTTTTTAAAAGAAGGGAGGCTGAAATGGGAGGATAAGGAGGTATTGCTGTCAAAGTCTTTGTCATAAAATCTGGGAAGTCTGTTCTTTATTTGCTGCAGAGGCACAGCGAGCATGATTGTGTCTCATAAAAATTTGTGACATGGTCTGCAGTCATTACATGGGGTGAAGTGTGGTTGGAGTGCTTGGGTCAGGTTCTGTGAGAAGCTGCAGCTTCAGCAAAGCCACAGAAATACCCTGTTCTGTGGTGTCACTCCACGTTAACACTGAAGTCTTCAGTCAGTCGTACCATGGCCTGTCTCTGTGACTTACACTCCCAGAAGGCTCTTTTGAGAAGCATCTGCTCCATATTCATCATAGAAGTTTGTAAATGCAGGTTTTTCACAGCACTGACTCTGTTACTGAATTTCCTATTGCTTTTTGTTGTTGTTGTCTTGTTATTTGTACTGTATTTCTCTGTAGAACTAAGTGTGTGGATTAAAGCATTTAAACTCAGTTTTTCTTATTCCTCACTATGCAAAAAGGAAATGTGAGTCTGCAACCCTGTAACAACGCCGGGATGAGGATGACTGCCTGGCTTTGAGAGGGATGCAGCAGGGTGAGATTAGGAATTTTGAGAACTAAGTTTGTTGAACTCCATGGCCGTGTTTCTGCCTGAGATCCCTCCTGGAACGTCCAAGTGTCTCAGACCTCAATACATGGCAAAAATTCTAGACAGCCTGGTAGTGTCATTTTGGAGGTGAGTTAACACTGGTAACCTGCTAAGTTGTCTCAGCAGCTGCTCGCCCATTCCTGCTTCATCCTTCCTCACCCCTGGGCAGGAAGCCACGTTTGTGTGGCTTTAGAATAGATGGTGTAAACCTCTAGGCTTCAACAGTGAGGTGAAACATCCAGATTGTTCCTTCTCACCTCTGGTGTCAGTCATTGGGCATCTTAAAACAGCTTGTGACCCTCCACACTCATTATTTAGTCGAAGGCAGAAAGAATGTCTTACCTGCAGTGAGTAATTTCGAGTTGTAACAGAAGTTTTGGTGTCATGTGGGGTTAATAGAAATTCGAGATGGGGTGGGAATGTCGCTGAGAGCAAGACAGGAAAACACACGGGGCCATCCCCAGAAAAGGGGAGATGCTGCTGCTGGAAGCAGTTCAGGGATCAAGTGGCTCATTGCTTTCTCCTGATGGCAGCAGATGGGTTAGTTTGGGCTTTTGGAAATGAATAAATCCTCCTGTGGGGCCACTTTATCATAGTGTCAGTTCCCTCCCCAAGTCCTCTCCTCTGTTCCCCGGTATCATTTGCACAAAAGAGAGAAGGGGTCTGGCCTCTCAGCTCCTGCATTATGCCACAGTCAAACCTTTTAAAGACTATTTGTGTGTTGTTTTCTATTCAGGATGGGGTCAAAGCATAGATATTCAGCAGGTTTTTTTCTTAGATGAGTAAGACAATAGTTTCACAGAGCTTTCAGGATCAGTGGCACTAATGCTAATAAGCATCAAGGTTTAACGGATCTTTAATTGTTTGTAGAACTGCTGGAGTGAACTGTCCACATCACCGACTTGAGCCTAAAGTGTAAGGAGTCACAGCACAGGTGCATGTAGGGAAGAGTACAGGTCCTTGCAAAGCACAAGTTAAGGCTGAAATCCTCTTTTAATAATAAAAATTAAGAATGTAAAGCATTTGGTGAATGAACAGAAATGTGGTTATGTGGGGGTCCAAATGAGTCCAGTGTTAGACACTTGAGGGCTAAAGCTCTGATTTCAGGGTACCTCCAGCAAATCTATTTTCATTCTTGTGTAGCTCAGTGAGTTATGCAGTAGAAGATCTGTTACTTGTACTCTGTTGTCTTCCCTTTTGCCTCCCTCACTGCTTTGCTTCAACTCTAAGCACAGAACAAGACATTTAGAGTTTGGGTTTACCAAGTATTTATTGAATTGAAACTATCACAACTTACCAGTCAGCTCCTGGAGCAATTACAGGCACAGGGACCAGATGGCATAAAATCCATGTCAATGGCCCTGACGAGGATGTCTGGCTGACACAACGACGTGGAATAACCATAAGCGTTTCTTTTTCTAAATACAGTGATTCACTCATGTTTCATTGAAGAAAATATTAAATTTAAACAGATTAGTTTATTCTCAGTGAGCAACCGTTTCTTGATTTACTCTCACTTGTACATTAAAAGGCAAATCAATCCACATCCTCATGGTATCATTAACATCAGAATTAGCTCTTCTTCTAGACTGGGTAAGTTGAGTTCTTTATAGTGTTTACAAGAGAAGTATAACTAAAATATTTGCTTCTACATATGTTTAGTTTAAAATCAGTACAACTTTGATAGTTACTGCCTAAGCAAAACCACTACTTTTTGTTGAAAAGGCTTATGAATCATCAATGCTGTAACTAGTATTTTTCCTAATGTTATACCACCCTAATGTTTCAATATATACTAAGTTACATGAACCTAACCAAAACAACAGTTTTCAGAAACCCAGAATTTGAAGTTCTACAATTTCTAGTCATTCATAGCACTAAAGAAAGCAAAAGATAGGATCAGCAGTACAGTGGAAGTCTTGCTTCACTGCCTGGTGCTCCAGGACACCTTATATGTTCCATACCGTTGGTCGTTCATCAATGTCGCATTTCAAGAATTCCCACCTTGTCCAACAAGGCGGAATAAAAGCTGCCCTTGGCTTTGTTTGGGTGTCACTCCAAATTATGGCTTCTACAGAAGTCCATAAACTTAGAGGTCAGTACTGACACCCCTTTAAAGTCATGAGGCAACAGAGAATGGAGACGTTCTCCACTGCACAAACCTTTGCCCACAACCAAGGGAACAGAGATCCTCCAGTACCTACCGAGTGGATCTGAAGCCCTGTGGCACAACCAAAGGATTTCTCAGAGGAAACTGCTCTTGTCCCTCAATGCTGACAAACTGGAAGGGCAGAAAACCCAGTCTGTCATTCATTGCTGGCTCCCAGCAGGTCATATCCTCCCTCTGCACCTTTTAAAGGGTTCTGCTTAGGTTGGTAGTTTCAGTGCTGACTGTGCTTCAGAGAGCAGAGAGCCTCGGGATAGTACAACTGCTCCGGAGACAGCCATGGCACTTTTAGATCCACTACCAATTCCAGATCCTATTCTGGCCAAGGAAATGGAAGAAATCAGACTTATGCTACCCTTGACCAAGTACTAAGAGTTTGCAAACCCAGTAAAAATAGACACAGCAAGCCTGAATTCCTGAAATTCTCTCTCCAAAGCATTTTGGCTAATGTGGAATGTATCACAGATATTCTTTTTTAAGCCTTCTCACAATCCCTGCCAAAATGCCAGGCAGTGGCTTTGTGTTCCATTTCACCAAGTCCCATAAGGGGAGTTTACAAAAAGTCCAGGAAGTCTCAAGTGTGAGCTTCCCTATTCTTCATGAGCTACAAGAAATAAGAGCTATCACAGTAAGTCCAGAGGCATCAACAAGATACAGGCCCAATCACTATGAGATCCAAATACCTTGATTGCCTACAGATTGTTTTAAAGTTTTAAGTAGGAGGTACAGATTCCTCTGTACACAGTGAGAACTTCTAAAGACAAACCACAACCCAAAGCAAAGAACACCAGGAGAATTAAAACTCCATCCCAGTGGGAATGGACGTATATTCTCCTTTATGCTAATTCCCTGTATGTTTCAAAAGACTCACCTGTCTGCCCACAGGCTTCGTGCAGAGAGGAAACAGCATTTTCTAGGTACTGTGCACACTGTCTTGAGATTCCTCAAATCAGAGTCCCAAAACCATGCAAGAAATCCAATTTCTACCACCTGAAGAACTGAAGATACACCAGCAGAGAATATCCCACCTCACAAAGAGGAAAAGCTTTTCGACAGGAGAACCTGACTTAAGTGAATAGCACATTTATGCTCCATATGCAAGCCAAAAATGCACCCCCTGAACGCCTCAGTATAAACAAAAAAAAACCCAACACAGAAGAGCCTTCAGTGTGAAGATGTGAAGCATTTTCTGAGTCAGAAGATGAGACAGAATGCTTCATCCCACAAGCTGTGATGTCACAGGACACACACCACTGCTCTGCAGGATGTCTTCCTGAAGACTCTCTGGTGTATTCCCAGTGTCTGGGTCAATGTCATTTATTTATTCCGTGGTGGTTTTAACACCATTTCTTTCCCATCAACTCTAAAAGTTTCTACATTTCCATTCTGAGGAGATCTGTCATATTGGCTTTTACAACTTAGTGCCATAAGACCTGAACTTACTGATTTTAGTAGCTGTTTCTGTAGCATCTCATGGACTCATACAATGAGAACACATGTATGAAGAACAGTCTGCGTAGAGACAAAAAGGCAACACTGAGACTTCCCTCAAATCTTGGAACCTGAATTTATCAAGGAATTCTTCCTGTTTCTTTCTCAAAGGCATTATTGTTACCTGTGGAACACATTAATTTTGGAGCCCCTTTACAGCAAACCACAGAAGCCAAAGCAGCTACTGAAGACATTTAAGAATGGTTCATACCATGACTTTGATTTTAGGGCAATCGAAGTCTTTGTAGAACCTTTCACTGTAGGTTTTACGATCATCAGCATTTTGCTAGATCGCTATATAAAGGCTTTAGCAATTTTAACCAAAGAATCAGCAGACTTCCCAAATTGCCTAAAAAAGCTAATAATTTTCATCTCTATCAATCTTTGATTACCTGTTTGTGAGTACCTAGGTGAACTA
This sequence comes from Pithys albifrons albifrons, assembly GCF_047495875.1. Lineage (NCBI taxonomy): Eukaryota > Metazoa > Chordata > Aves > Passeriformes > Thamnophilidae > Pithys > Pithys albifrons. Next base: position 51,051 of record NC_092476.1, read on the forward strand.
AACTAAGTTATGAGACCTTACTCTTTCATTTGACAGAGAGAGAGGACAGCGCCACTGGAGAACAACCAAAAGGCTGGGTACAAGGCCTCGGTGAACTGGGTTTTGAATTTATAGATCAAGTTGTGCTTCTCCCCCACTGCCATGAAGATCACAAAGCCCTCCTCACAGTGCAGCAGCACCCCAATCTTGGTGGCCTTTGTGCTGGGTAAGCACTTCTCAATGTCGTTGTGCCAGGATGATATTTTGGAGTTGAGCCACTCGATGCACCAGGAGCTGCTGTTCCTGCCCAGGCGGCTCTCGAGCCCGTGCCGGGCCATGCTGCCATAGCACACCCCGATGGCACAGAAGGTGTTCAGCTGCAGCTCCACTTCCCAGTAGTGGACCCCTCTCTTGAAGCACTGGAACCCCAGCACCTGGCGATACTCAGTGAAGCGCTGAGGGTGCTGTTTGTGACTCAAAGGGATATCTGAGACAGACACCTTGGTGTAGCCCTCAGACAGAATCAGGTTGTCCTGAGCTGTGTTGTAATCCAGGGTGATATTGGCAGCATCTGCAACGACATGGATCATGTGAAGGTGCTGAAGAGAAAAGCACTTTTATTTATCCTGTCCTTCCTAAGCACTTGCCCCCATGCATGTTTATCTCCCAGCTCTTCTCTCCTCCTCAGTGCAGGCAGTTTTTAGGGCCACACTAACAGATGCTGGGTTCAAATTCAGCTCCATGTTACACAGCAGGAAAATGGAGGGCCAGTTTCCTTCCTTCCTGCATCCCCAGGGGATTCCTTTACCACCCAAATAACTGCTGGCAAAAGAAAGGGAACTTTGATCTGGCAGCAAAAAGTATACTGTGTTGTATAGCATCTTAACAAGCTATCCTGGGTCCACATAAAAGCCTGCATTTCATTAAAAAAAATCCAGTGTGTTATTCCATATTTCTAGGCTACCCCAATGCCATTATACTGGGGGAAAACAAAGCCATTACTTAGAAAACTTCATTTATCTTCATAAACAAATATTGGAGACAAATTTGATTCATCTGGCAAAAGAGCTACTTAACAACCCCCTTTTTCCTCCAAAATTTCCCTTCATTTGTAACAACCAGCTGATGGGCCTATTAAGCTAATAAAACTCCCTCAGAAATATTTCTATCAGGTACCTACAGCAGTAGCTGTAAGAGCAGGAAGTTCATCTTTAAATAGTGTAATGTTGAGTGTCTTACATTGCAGAAGCTCCTCTCTGGATTTCTTCAGAAAGCTGTCAATGAGCACTTTAGTTGCAGCAGCAGCTGCAGCAGTTGGTGCAGTGGTTGGTGCTGTGGTTACAGAAGAAAAGAGTTTGGCCAGTTGGGAAGAAACCTTGCACACTTGACACACCATCACAGACACACTCAGGTTGGAGCTTATCTGGTTTAGCCTCCTGTTCCACACCAGGTTAACTTCAATATTAGCTCAGGTTATTCAACATCAAGTTTTGAAAATCCCATTGTCTCTGGACATCCTTTCAGCGTATCCCCAGTAGGAGCCTTCTCGGAGCAAGAGGTGGACATTACACCAACACTAATGACGATCTTGCTCAATACACCAACACTAACAACCACCTGCTTATCATTTTAAGAGCCATCAACGAAAATTAGAATAAACATGCTGAAAGTTTGGACTCACCAACTTTGGCAGGTTTCTTTTTCTCCTCTGGAAGGGGGAAAAAAAAGAAGTAGACTGAGTTCTACTGGGAATGAAAAGCCACTGGTAAGACTATGACAGCTGTAACACCATCATCCTGGCTCTTCTGAAGCTGCAGCAGTGGATGGAGCTGGCAGTCCTGCATGTTGAAGCCAGGTACAAATACATCCACCCCAAAAAGCTGCACAGGAAGCACAACCTGCTATTTGCATCCTATTTCACAGGGTCATACGCCTGGAAGGAGCTTAATCTCTCCCCAGGATGCAGCGAGTTCAGGCAAGTGTCAATACACCTGTTCCCACAAGGCACAGACTATTCCTTCTCTTTTGAAACAGAACTTCAGTGCAGCAACAGGAGTTTCAAGTCTATTCAACTCCACCTCTCCCAGCAGACCCCTCTGAGTGTTCCACACTCAGGACTTGTGAATGGAAAGGACCATTTGTCAAGAGCTCTGTGGGAGTGATAGAAGTAGTTTCTTAACACTTGGATTTATTTCAAAAAGAAAATATGAAAGATCTTCCAAACAGACTACAGTGCCCATTAATTCTGGTGTCTGGACAAAACAACACTAAAAGGCCCCAGTATAACCTGCCATGAAGACTATTCTCCATCATCCCAGCCCTACACTGTAGGCAAGATGTGACCAGCAAAATGTTTGAATAAGGCTCCTTTAATCACCACTTACTGGTATCTGCCTCCACCTGCGGAGTGGCTGGAGCCTGGGAAAGGGTCTTCTCTTTGTGGAAACGATCTTGTGAGGGAGCACCTAAAAGACCAGAACATGAACAGCTCATAAGCAGAGTTCAATACGTACAAACTCATCAAACAAGCCAAAAGGTATAAATTAAAAAACCTACAAGAACCAGAGGGTGGGGAGGCTCTTCTGTGCTTTACACACTGACACCTCTACAGGCTGATGCAGCACTGTACCTGTGCTATTCACTGCTTTCCAGCTCACAAGGAATCCATCACTATATACCCCAAAGCACCCTCCCTTTCCTGTGCCCAGGTGCCCATACAGATAATCACTGCATCACCACTGCAGCAAACAGCTCTTGGGTAACTGCTTGAACTCTTACTTAACAGTAAAAACATAGTTAGAAGAGGATGATTTCTTCAGTACTTACGTGATCCATGAGGCTTTTTTCCACCAGAGGTTTTGTTTGCAGGAGCTGCTGGAGGGCCCTTAGTTTTCCCAGGTCTGGCTGCAATGACAGTATTTTACATTATGCTTGGTATTGCCAGTGCATAGACATGCAAAGTAATTACAAAGTAATGCATCAGTGAGGACATTTTTCAATCTTAATTTTCAGTTATGTGAATAGAACTGAAGCGATGCTCAGCAGAGATGGAAAGTGCATACCCATGACCCAGGCCCAAGGATAGTTTTGCTTGACCCAGTAAATAGGGCTTTGTTCTACAACACTTAAACAATCAGCACCTTTACAGCTGGTTAACCAGAGTCCTACCAGAGTAAAGCATTTCATGCCTCCCATCAAATCCACATCCTAACAACATCCAAGCCTGCCACATAATGACATCATAAATTACTCTACGGAAGAAAGGCTGAGCTGTGCCAGAAGGGCGTAGGATCATGATACTCATCAACTTATCCAAGTACAGGCAACAGTGAAGAGGCACTGGCACATTTTGTCTCCTAATTTAGGCCAGACTGACATGGTTTTGTGGAGGACTGCAGAGGTTGGAAGACAGAAATTATATTAACCAACTGTATTTGTTGCTTTTTTTAAAATTATTTTTGGATTGGAGAGAGAAGATCCCTCATTTGAGTTCCCAGCCAAAGCAGAAAATGCCATTTTTCTCAGTGATACAATACCTTCTGCTTTTTGCTCCTTACACTGAACGACTTGATGTTTCAACATTTCTTTGAGGCCAACAGCAGACATAAAACCAGAATGCATCACATTTTGGTCCATTTCAACTACAGGAACAAAAGCTTCTTTTGGTGATATTAGTTGCAGTGCTGCTGCTCTCTGAAACGACAAATGGAAGACTTGGGCAGACCACCTTGTGTAGCATATACATTGAAATATAACCAAGTTACTTTAAATGGGGTGGGGCTTGTTCATTCATCTCAAAGGTTACAGTTGGAAACAATCCACAGCAAAATTTCAGCAGCAGCCCACATGCCTTAATTCCCAGCTGACATCTGAAACAGTGAAAAGGGTCTGCAGCATCTCGTGGAGATGAGTTCTCTCACCCACTGGCCCCTCCGCTTGTGGCAGATGTAGTGGCTGGACTGGGGATTTTCAGACACCACTTCAGTGTTCTTTCATTGGTATTTGTGCACTCATTGGTACATCCTTTCATAGCAGGTACTTGCACACAACTGCAATACCATTTGCCTGAAGGTGTCTGGAGAGCAGGACAACCACAGCAGGTTTTTGTGATTCTGCATTCAAGAAACGTGAAGAATTGGATTCACATTTAAAGGATGTATTACCTTCAGAAACAGAACGTCATCACTTTCATGCAGTGCCATCTCAATCTGATCTCTGAGAGACTGAATTTCATTCTTCTTATTTCCCAGAACACCGTAAATATAATCAAACTTGTTACAAACTCTCTTCTCTTCATCTGCTATTGCTTTCATGATGTCATTTTCTCTTTCTTCAATCATAGCTCTAATTTCTAAAAACTCATTTCTGATCAAATCCTTCTTTCTGGAAGCTGTCTCCTGGAGCAGACAGACACAGGTTTCAAAAGAACAGTTTGTGAACAAAATACTCTTACTGCTACTGCACAAAAGCCTTTGAGCAACACGTAGGCTTCTCTTCCTTGAAATGGGCAATAGAAGAGCTGAGTAATTCTGTGTTGTCTGTAAGGAAAACTGCTTCACTCACAAGGAATGGGGCCCATTCTCAGTGTCAGCATGTGGGGGTATAAAACATACAGTGACTGCTTTACTCCCATCTCCCACAGAGCTGCCTGGCCCTGCTAAAACACCTCTTTGCTATTCCTTCCTAATAACATTTTCTCCTGGCAGTGCAATCTCAGCACTACAGCCGTTGTCACAAGGGTACAATCACCAACACCACACAGTGGCCAGCGTATGCCAAGCAACCTGACAGCACTTGGAACAGTTACCCACTTACAGCAGATTGGCTTTGGTTTGTTTTCACAGTGCTCATTGCCTTAACAGCTCTTTCACTCTGATTGTGCAGCTCCATGAGTTTCTTCTTCAGCATCGACTGCAATAAGAGAGATCAGAAAGAATTTCAGAGATGCAGTTGCCATGTCTCAGCTGGGTCACACTCACAGAAACAACAAAGATCGTGTTCACATAGAGTTTTAAATAACCTTGTAAGCATTTAGTACTATTGGTTTAAAACCTACCACTCCTTAAAGCTTACAGGATGTAAAATTATTTTCCTGCACATGAGTGACTTGTGGCACCCACACCCTCCCTGCAGCTCCACCTCTCCTAAAAGCTGGATCCACACTGTTGACTCACTCTCTTGATAAGAACCGAGTGCTTTCATCAGCACAGCAGTTCTCATATTAAGAATAAATGTCAGTTCTCAGGCTGGACTTTGTGCATGGAGTTAATGCTACTGTTCACGCCTCTCATTTTGAGAATTTTACCACTTGTGTGAATTGCCTGTTCCTTTAGTTCAAGATCCTGCTAAGCTCAGTCAGGGATGAGGATCTGCAGACAAGCTGTACACACACTCAGAACAGACTGGAGTTTGGCCACCTACACTTTTCAAGCAGGCTTTAGTCACACACCCTCTGATTTTCAGCTGCACTGTATAGAATCATAGAATCATAGAATTGATTGGGTTGGAAAAGACCTCCGAGATCATTGAGTCCAACCCTTGGTCCAACTCTAGTCCATTTACTAGATCATGGCACTCAGCACCACATCCAATCTGCATTTAAAAATCTCCAGGGATGGGGAATCCACCCCCTCTCTGGGCAGCCCATTCCAATGCCTGAGCACTCTCTCTGTAAATAATTTTTTTCTGATATCCAACTTCAATTTCCCCTGGCAGAGCTTGAGCCCATCGTGCCCCCTTGTCCTATTGCTGAGTGCCTGGGAGAAGAGACCAGCCCCCCACCTGGCTATAACTTCCCTTCACCCAAGTGTCCTTTCCTTCCATCCTATGAACCTCCTTCTAGCTTTTATCTATGTGCTGAAAATCTCCCTAGACTACTTTTTTATCTCTTTGATTCTTAAAAACATAGAGCAATGACTGTCTACAGCCCCTCAGTCAGCCTGTGACAAGGCCACACAGTGAGTCCTGGCAGTGAACACCAGAGGGGGCCCAGAGTTCTGGGTGACACCTGGAGAGTGGGAGACCTCACTGGTCAGCCCAGCCCAGGACTGGCAATCAAGCCCATGACAGCACTTTCCCAGAACTCTGGTCCTTGAGAAACATCTTGGAGAGAGGAGGAAAACGCAAAGAATGATTCTGAAGATGTGCCTGAATGCGCGTTGGAGGGGACATAACACTCCGCCACAGCAAGGTACGTGATTTACAGACCAAGTCTGGGTCCAGCCTCCCCTCCAGTGTCAGGCCCCGAAGGAGGAAAGAGACGCTCCGGATGCCCTTGGGAGGGTGTTCCAGCCCCACCCCACCGGCCGCTCACCTGGGCACTGGCTTTAGCCTGCTCCAAGGGGGTGGTGGGGCACAGCTTGTGCCCGAGCAGGCAAAGGGAACAGATGCAGGTGCCGTGCTTGCTGCAGAAGAACTCGAAGAGCCTGTTGTGTGTGGGGCACTTGCGGTACTGGAGGTCGCGCAGGGGCAGACAGAGCTGGTGGTCGCGGAAGGCGGGGCTCTCGTGGTGCGGCCGCAGGTGCTCGGCGCAGAAGGACGCGGTGCAGGTCAGGCAGGTCTGCACGGCCGGCGTGTCCCGGCAGCTGTCGCAGTACACGGGGGGCTCCTCCGCCTTGCACCCCGCAGCCTCCTCATCCTCCTCCTGTTCCTGTTCCTTGGCCCCGGAGCGGCCCTGGAGCTGCTCCACCACTCGGCACAGCACCGTGTTCTTGTGCAGCTTCGGGCGGGTCGCGAAGCTGGTCCGGCACTGCGGGCAGCTGAAGCCCTCCGACAGCCCGGCCCAGGTGAGTTCCAGGCAGGAGGCGCAGAAGTTGTGGCCGCAGGGCACCGTCACGGGGTTGCTGAAGATGCAGAGGCAGATGCAGCAGCTCAGTTCTTCCTCCAGCCCCGCGAGGCTCAGCTCCGGCTCCAGCGCCGCCATCGCGCCGTCTACCGCTGCTCTGAACAGCCAGAAACTAAACTGAGGGCCGAAGAAACGAAACTGAAGCCGGAGAAACGAAAGTGGGGCAGAGGCTTTCCGCGAAACAACGTGTCCCGTCCCCGCCCCAACGGGAGGGACAGCAGCCCTGAGACAGCCCCGGATGCTGCGGGCTCTGCCCCGGGGATGGGGATGTGGGGCGGGGGCGCACCGGGAACGGGGGGCTCAGCCCCCTCCACCCACCAGGGCGGGTGGGTCGGGGCACCATCACCCACCGTGCCCCGGAGATCTCGGGTTTGGTTTCTAAAGCAAATGTGCTGTCGGGTGCGGTGCCCACCTGGGCTGCCGGCCCCACTGGCAGCGCTGCTCCGCAGCTCCCACAGCCCCGCTCCCGTCCCGAACACAGCTCAAAGACAACTCGGGACACCCCAGCGGTCATCTCGCCCGCAGGTGGGGGCTCAGGGACGATGTGAACCCCAAATTCCTCCAAGCTAGCTTGGCTTACCTGGCTGCTGAAGATCAAATAGACTCAGAACGGTTTTGAGTCGGAAGGGACCTGAAAGATCACCTGGTTCCAACAGCTGATGTCAATTCAGCGCTTTTAAAGAACACAGGTTCCCGCACTGTGGAATGTGGAAACCGAAGTGAAACAACGGCTCGCTATATTGTAACTTACCTAGGGAGTATCAGAGGACCTCACTTAGCATGAGGATTACTTAGCAGGATGCAAAAGCCTTCAGAAAAATAAGATGCTAATTGGTAAGCTGTAATCAGGAAATCGGCCTTGCTTTGGTCTTATGCAAGGCCAAATATAGAAAGAACAAAAGAGCTGCTTTTTAAGCAAGGCAAGAAACAGACGCTGGAGCTCTTTATCAGTAAAACCATGAATCCACAAAAGTGTGAAGTCATAAATGCCATTTAAAAGATGTCTTACAATCAGTATCCTTAGTGAAATTTACTATATAAGCTGACCAAGATTTTGTTTCTGTAAAGTTGCACTTGAAGGGTGCAGACCTTGTGCAGTTCCCACCGGTGTTAATAAAGGTACTGTGGCTTACAGCCCAGCTGTGGGTCAATTCCTTAGAATCAGAAGGTACTTCCTCAAATTTTCTTTTCCTCAGTCTGTTGAATAAGCACTGTTTCTAATAGGAACGTTGATGCTGAATAGCAACTACTCCTGTTTTCACTATTTTGACTCCAAATTCTTCCAGTGATCTTTTCCTCCTCCCTCTTCTGCCCAGTCTGTTGGTGTCCCAGGGATTTGCTCAGGGCTCTCTGTACTTCTCCACCCAGGAGGTTGTAGGATGGATGAAAAAGAGCAGCCTGGCACCAAGTCTGTGGCCCTCAGTAATTTAACAGAGCCTGGTGGTCTGCAGCAGAAGGAGCCATGTGCTCTTGACTCTTGTCCAGTGGGCAAAGGACATCTCATATGGAGAACTGCTGAGGTTCCTTTTAATGTCATTAAAAAGTATTAGCAAGCAATCGTGTTGGCATTCATCCTTAGGGACTTCCAAAAATGTTCAGGGATTGTATAAAGCACTCAAAAGAGACAATGGTGGGTCATCTGTTACAATTGAAAAGAATTCTAAGCCATTTCTTTTGTAAGACTGAATTAAATCTGGATGGTCATTGCAAACCTACATTATAGAGATAACATGGACTTCTACTTCCATCAGTTACCACTCCAGGCTTGCAACATTCCTTCAGGATAAGCTGTGGAGGGGCTGTGTGGCACAGCGCTCCAAGCCACTGCTTAGTAAGAGATGCGGGTGCAGAAAGGATAACAGGAGGCATTTGGAGCTGCAAGGCTGGGACAGGAGCAAAAGTTCAGCAAACAAGTCTCTCCTGTGCTAGAGGGTGGAGGAGTTTCCAGGAGATGGGCATGGTGCCAGGCACTTACAGCAGTTGGGATACAATGACTTTGTAACTGCTGTTAGAGGAAATGCAAACACCTGAGGGTACCTGAGAGGTGGTGGCTGACAGTGACTGCAAAGGAACATTCTTAGAAAGCCGTGTTGTGCATGTGTTAGTGGAGAAGGACCAAGGAGCAGCTCTTAATGTTTACATTTTTAATTTTTCTGCAGTGAATGAACTCCCTGGGCTTGTTCAGACTAAGCCACCATCATCTTTCAAAGGCTCAGTACCTTTACTGTTATTTTCTGCAGCACTCATCTGGTATCTACTGATACAAAGGTATGCAAATAAAAAGGGTAAATATACACCCTCGCAATTGTAGCTTTTGCTTCTGCAGCAGAACACAGGATATTTGGAGCTCAGATGAGCAATTTAAGTTCCCCAGTGTCAAAGAGGGCTTGAAATTCTGGTTTTGAGGAAGCCCAACCACTCCTGTTGTCTCAAAGACAATGTTTTAACATTAAAAATTACTGTTCCCCATTTACATGGCTACTGACATTATTACTCTTTTTGCTTCCTTGCAATGACTTAAGAACTTCCTGTAGTCCTGAACTAAATCTAACCATGCCCACAATGCACTGTAAGCAATGGAACAAGAGGTGAGTCCTGCTCTAATAGTGCTATGAAATACTTGGATTTAGCTTTTACAATTTCTTAAGAAATAAAAATCAATTATTCCTCTTAAAAACAATCTGTCCATTAATCCCCAGTTCTTTTCATTCAGTTTGCAAGAACAGCCTCACATGAATCTAATTGTCCATATCTAAAAAAACAAATTGAAGCATCACAATACACAAATTAGTTTTAGTCATATAAAAACGATTCCTTCACGAAGATATTTTAATAGGGCTAAGGCAAAGATGTGCAGTATTTTAATGGAATCATGCACTAGTCAGAGTCCATGTTAACTAAACCACAGTGTAAATTTTTTTCAGGTGTTTGCATCTAGAGTTAGTTTTGTTCCATGCCTTCTCTGTAAGAGTCAACTACCCAGGACAGGGATTATCTGAAACTCTAAGTCTTGCCAAGTCTACAGAGGTACAAAGTGCCCCCTCAATGCTAATAATTCTCAGTGCAGCACATTGCCAGCACCTGGTGACCCGTTCTGGAAAGGAAATAATAAAGGGAGCACAGCACTCAGAGAGCAAAAGCGTTTGGTCTAAAACAAACAAACAAAAAGGATTTTCAGAGCCTACACAAATTAACACAATGGGAAACAATTTTGCTGAGGATTCATGTTATTTTCCACTGGTTTTAAGCAAAAATGACAGTTACCAGTACTATTTATATGCTTCAAAATTACAGAAACTTGAAATCCACAGGCTTTTCTGGACATGTTCAGGTGAACTCTGTAAGTAACTGCAAACTCATGGCATTTGTGTGATGCTCAGCAGCAGTAGAGATGTGCATATCAACAATGCTTATAATTAATTTCTAAATGAAAATGACATATGTATGACAGTTATGTGGTTCCAGACAAACCTAGATATTTAAGTAGTTACAGACAGTACAAGGTTGCATTTTTTCTTTTGATCAAACCATTCCAGTTCTGCAGGTCACAGCAGTAGGACATGAAGATTAAGAAAAAAACCCCAACAGATCTGTGTTAGACTAAACAAAGTCTTCCTGTATTACATAAAAACATACCCTAAGGGAAAAGAAGCGTTTTCCTTTTGGCATAATTATTTTTAAAACAATTTTATTAACAATATCCACCAGTGCACCTGCCACCCTCAGTACCAGAAGGCAGCATTTCACAAAACAAGTCTGTACAACTGTGTACAGTTTTTCACATTTTAGATGGTTCCATTTTCAATGCTGGATCCATTAACAGGAGGCTCAACAATCAGTCTTGGCTCTATCAGTGCATCCCAGCTTTCAGTTATCTGAAAACAAACCACAGACAACACTCAGCAGGGTACCAGCCATACCAGCAGATGCAATTTCTCTGTCATTACTCTTTGTCTAGACCTGACCAACAGCACTGCTGAATAAAGACTACAGCTCCTTCTGTGATTCACTGATCCTCTTGATGAATCTCAACCTGCCTGGTGTCCTGGGTAAGGGAGGATGCAGGTAAGAACAACAGTGCATGAAGTGAGTAAGCTTGTAAGAGCAGCTACTCTGTGAGACATGATGTTTACTCTGTTAGCCAAAAAAACCAGTTAGTTTGGCTTTGACCCCAGTGAACTGAGTAACATGCAAGAAGTGGTTCTTATCTATGCAAAACTAGTAACAGGATCCAAACCAGGCCCCACGTACCTTGGTGTCCTGAGGGATGGCATACTCGATCAGCTCTGCCCCGTCTGCAGACTGGTACACCAGGTCGAATTTCCCTGGCTCCTTAGCAGCTTAAAAAACAAACAACCAACTCAATTAACTACAAACAAACAAACAAACAAAGAGTTTAAATGTTTACCACAAAAGCCAATCAAAACCAGTTTGGTTTTGGTTTGTTTTTTAGTTCTGCCTGGGTTTGTAATTTCAACGAAAAAGTCTGAGGTACAAGTGAATACTGCACACCAAAATTAAGGTGACTAATATGACTACATGTATGAAAAGGATAATCAACATGTTGCTTAAGTTTGAGAAAAATATTCATATGACAATTCATTAATTCTAGCTTCAATGGCAACTGCAGGATACACACAGTTTCAGAAACATTCACTGTTTCAAGTCTCAGGAACTGTACTTTGTCACTGCAGGGACTCAACTCCACATCCACTGAGGGCAGTGGCTTCACTGGTATTGCAAGGAATGGCATTATTGTCTCACATCTCTGTAATTCTATGTGATGATCTTAATTTTTTTGAGAAAGTGAAACCACAGTAGAGGTGAGTTACTGACCACTCATACTGACTGAAGAAATTTAATTCTGTAACTACCTACGTGCATCTTCAGTTCAACCAGCAAAGGTTAGAACTTCTCAATCTAAATGGGTTTTTTGGAGAGGGAGTGAGGAGGGGAGAGGTATGTTGAAAATGAACCTGAGGAAACTGGGAATACTCCTGAAACATGAGGTGTGCCTTGGACTAACTGTTTCCAAGTGATGCACATGCCAACAAGCCTTTGGTGTCTCAGGGTACGTACGTTGTCCTGCTGCTGATGAAAGGATCTCAAGCTCGATCTGTTTTTTATCAGCATTCCAACTGATTATTTTTGCCTCCTTCATAAAGCAACAAGAAAAGAATCAGGTAAGATACACTTCAGCACTGGATAACTATTCCATATTTATAAACACTTGATCACTGCTAGAGGAAGTTTGGCTATCAGTTTTCCTATCACTACATACAAAATCTGCAGAGAATTAAAGCTCAGAAATCTACTACTGACACCAATAAAGCAAAGTTTACTTACTGTCACTGACTTTGTGGTTTAACTCAATACTTACCTGGAAAACAAGTTATCTGAAATAGCTACAAAATTCTACTTGCACCAGTTTCAAGAACTCGCCTTGACTTCAAAACACAGTAGACTCAAATACAGCTATATTTTTCTACTTGAAGGTCTGCATTTTTGTCATCTCTAAAATATTAATGATCATTAATAATGCTGGCAGTTGGGTTGAGGCTTTTGGGGTTTTTTTAATAACTGCTACATCTTTCAAGTTTTCAATTAGTTTTGGCTTCTGGGGTTTTCATTTTTACTGCTCTACCAGGAATAGCCTCTGGAGCCAACTGGATGCAAAGAAAAACACTGCAAAACCTCAAAATATTTAAGCCATACTGCACCTATAATACTTCTGTGAGTGAATTAAGCGAGGAAAGAAAACCAGTACCTTATAGTCTGAAATTTCAGGACTGTAATTTTCAGTTAGTTCCAAGCGCTGTTTGAAAGAAATACAAATAACATTATAACTTTTCCCATTCTTTGATGATTCCACCAGTTTCTTCAGCAAAAGGAAAGTGCAAGAGCCAAGTCTTCCACTCCTGGATCCTGATCACAGTCCCAGGTAGGCTTTCAGGACTCACTGCTCCACAGGATTTATGTTCAGGTCACACTGTGTGAGGAGATCAGTGAGATGGGGGCTAGTCTCCCCAAATGCAGTGATTTAATTTTCATTTACTTTTTTTTTTTGCAGTGAAGTGCAATTATTTGTATGGTAAGATTTGCAATAATATTGTAGAAATGGTATCTGGAGAAATAACAACATGTACATGGAAATTCACACTGAAATGACAGCAGAGACATTTCCTTGTGCTACACAAATACAGAAAGTTTAAAAGAAATGCATTTGACTTATGTACAGGCTCCAAAACTTTCTAAAAATCAAAGTCAGACTTTACAACAACAGAATTTTCAGAGAAACTATTAGGTCAGAAACTTAAGAGTGGTCCAAATGAAGCAATTTTAGCCCATTAACTTTCATACCTTAAAGGCAATCTTTTCTCCCACTTGGGGTGGAGCAGCTAGAAGAGGTAACACACTATAGTCTCTCTTGGGAATCTCCACGGGATTCTGTGAAACAAACAGTAACCCAATGATTTAATTACTGTATTAATAAAAACAGAAGACCATGTTTATGCTGTATGGCTTGCAGAAAGCTCTGAGAAGAGTAAGGTACATATCTGAGTGCTTTGTTTTGAGATGTGTAGTACAATCACTTAAATACAAACATTTCCTCAGCCTGCTAAATGGAGATACAGTAAATAGTTGTTTACTCTTAGATTTATTAAGATCAACCTTTATCCCATTAATATATTTCTGCTTTCCTGAATTACTCTCATTCTGTAGACTTTTTGCATAGTTAAAGCTGCAAGAGAAAGTGATCTCTGACTGTGTAAGTCACTCACCTGGACAAGAATAGAAGAGTTTGTCACAGGTTCATTTAACTGCCTCTGTGTTTGGCCTTCACTGCTGTAGTTATAGAAGAAGCCAGGGTTTGCTCCTCTCCCATGGCCTTGGCCCCTCATCATCCCACGAAAGCCACGGCCCCTTGGCCCTCTCCAGAAGAAATCCTCTCCTGATCCATGTCCCCTTCCACGGCCTGGGCTGGCAAATGGTCCTTGAATACTGGCTGGCAACCGTTCAGTACAGTTTCCTACTATGGAATTACCCAGTCCAATACGTGCTGCAGGTTTTTTAATAACAGGTGCATCTGAATCAGACTCTGAAGAGGAGCTCTTTGCTTTGTGAGCCTTGGTACTGGCTTTGACAGCCACTACACTGGTAGGCAGAGACTTTTCCTTTGCAGTGCTGTCTTGTGCTGGTGTCACCTTCTCATCCTCTGTACTCAAGTCAGAATCTGAACTAGATTTTTTAGCATTCTTACTAATTGCAGTCTTAGTCTTTTTCATGTTAGACTTTACAGTCACTTTATTAGTTTTTGCATCAGAACTTGTAGCAGCTTGGGATTTGTCTTTGGGAAGTCTTGCCACAACAGTTTCATGGGAAGGTTTATTTTGCTTTATGTTTAATTCACTGCTGCCACTGTCAGACGATGTGCTGGAGGAATCTGAAGTTTCCACCCTCTTTTTTCTGGCCTGCGTTGTGATCTTTTTCGTGCTATTTTTACCAGAATTTAGACAGAAGTTCTCATTTTCCTGCTCTAAGGCCAACTTTGCTGCAGCAGCCTTCGTCTGCTTCTCATCCTTCTTTTTTGTTGTCAACTGTTTCTCCCTTTCTGCTTTTTTAAGCTTTTTAGAATGGGCAGTAGAGCTCTGTTCCTTACCTTCTGCGAGTCTATTTCTTCCACTAACTTCTTCCTTTCTTTTTCTTTTTATGTACCTTTTTTGAGAGTCCCAAATATCTACAGAGCTCTCTTCCCTGCAAGAGGAATACTCGAGATTATGCTTGTCTTTTTTCTTTTTCCTTTTATGCCTATCTTCATTTCTAGAGAATTCTTCCTCATCCTCTTTGTGTCTGTGCCTTTTTTTGTCTTCTTTTGTTGTATAAGTAAAACCATCATCTGTTTCTTCATAATTATCCGCAGCTATGTCTTCCAATTTTACTCTGTCAAAAAAAAAACAAACAAAAGCCACCGTTCAGCATTATTAATATTTTTCCAACACATCAGCAGCTCAGGGAAGTTATTCTGGAGCAGGGATGTTCCACCCACGGGACACTCTGAAGCCTCCCCCATGAGCATGGGCTGTGACAGGCAGGGCACAGGAGTGCTCCCCTTCCATCCTCAGGGACATTCCCAACCCCTTGGCTCCCTCCAGCCCTTTTCCAAGGAGGCCCCATCCCTGTCCCGCCGTGTTCTAAGTTCACGTGGAGACTCACAGAATCCCAGAATGGGTCAGGCTGGAAGGGGCTACAGTGTGTCATCTGGTCCCACCTCCCTGCTCAAGCAGGACCATCCCAAGGCACATGGCACAGGACTGTGTCCAGATGGGTCTAGAGTATCTCCAATGAGGGAGACTCCACACACTGTCTTGGCAGGCTGTTCAGCGTTCTGTCACTGCACAGGAAAGTTCTTTCTCATGTTCAGGTGGTTCAGCATCAGTTCCTGCCCGTTCCTCTCGTGCCGTTGCTGCTCCCCCCGTGCAGAGCCTGGTCCATGCTCTGATATCCCCCTTTGGATACTGACAGGCACTGATAAGGTTTAGATGTGGAATTGACTGTTCCGGTTCCTGTCTCTTTCCCGATCCCATTCTCGCTGTCCCAGTCCCATTCCTGATCCCATTTTCGCTGTTCCTGTCCCGTTCCCGGTGTCCCTATCCCTATCCCATACTGCTGTCCCTGTCCCATCCCACTGTCACTGTTCCTGTCCTATCCCGCTGTCCCTTTCCTATTCCCATTTACGCCGTCCCTTATCCCGTTCCCATTTCCGCTGTCCCCATCCCGTTCCTGCTGCCCCCATTCCCGCTGTCCCTGTGCCCCCCGTACCGCAGCGAGTCGTTGTCCCGCACCAGGCGCGCGCTCTCGGCGGGCGGCAGGAGCGCGCCCTGCAGGAACAGGCTGAGGCGGGCGCGGCGGCTAAAGCCGAAGCGGTGGCGGATGACACTGAGCAGGTCCGTGACGAGCCGCGCCTGGCCGGGCTCCAGCAGCAGCCAGCACTGCGCGCAGCCCGGGCTGGCCGGCGGAGCGTGGTCGAACTGCAGCCGCAACCGCACCGGGCCGGGCCCCGCCGCCATCATGGCCTGGGAGGAGGCGGAGCGGGAGAAGGAGTGGCGGGAGGTGGAACGGGAGATGGAGCGGGAGGAGGAGATGGAGGCGGAGCGGGTGATGGAGCGGGAGACGGAGGTGGAGCGGGAGGCGGAGCGAGCGCGGGGGTCGAGGCGGGGCCGGTTCGGTCCGGGCGCGCGTGACCTGCGGGAGCGATGGGGCCGGTCTGTGTCCGGACCGCGCTGTCGGTGCTGCTGCTGGCGGCGGACACGGCAGGTATGGATGGGACAGCACGGAACAGCGCGACAGGCTCCGGGCACAGCGCGTCCCGTGGCTGGGCAGGCCCCGCGCTGAGCCCACGCCGTCCCGCCGCGGACCTGCCCGAGGTGGCGGTCGGGAGGGACGGGCCGAAGGAGGCGGTGGGACCTCCAAAGCCCGGGCACGGTGGCGTGGAAAAGCCTTGCTGCTGCTCCTCCAGTGCCACCTGCCCTGACCCGGGAGATACGGAAGGGAGTTTCAAAGGTCTGTGCTGGGAGGGTGCCTGTCCTAGGCAGGCAATAGACGGATTGCTTAAGGTGACCAGACTCCACTGGCTCTGTTTACTTTAGGAGATATATATCTATATATAGATATATAGATATATAGATATGTATATATATTTATGTATATATAAATATAAATATATATATATCTTGGATGCAGTTAAATATCTGTACTGCATTTGCTGTCCTTGGAGACTGTAAAGTGATTTGATCTCCCTCGACACTCAGATCAGAGTTTTTGGGATCATTCCAACATGGTGTTGATAACACCAAGGGATATTCCTTTCATGGTGGACTCGATGGTTCCTGTGGGTCCCATTCAGCTCGGGGTATTCTGTGCTCCCTGCTGACCCCGAAGCTGGTGTGAGTTTTATTCCATCGTGTCCAGTAGGGTTGTGCTTTTGGCTCAGGCCTTGGAAAGACTTTTAAGTGTTTCCTGAGAGAACAAATTACCCCAGCGATTGGGCTGTTATTTCGGCGGCAGCTCAACGCCAGGTTCTGATAAGGAAGCTCTTAATTACACACTTAGCCTCGTTCATTGCTGATAACTCACCTGTGGGTGGGGGTGCAAATTTAGGTGGGTTTCTTATAGTAATTTTTTTTAACGGAAGCACTTCTAATTACCACACCCAAGTTTGAAATGTAATGTTTTGGAACAGATGTAGTGGAAAGCCCAAAGCTGAGCTTTTCTACGTAGGTGATTTTTATTTTTATTTTCCCCCAAGGTGTGATTCTGAGGCAGTCCCAAGAGCCCAAAGAGCTGTGGGGATATGTGCAGGTTCGGAATAAGGCCCACATGTTTTGGTGGCTCTACTATGCAAATAACCCAACCAAAGACTTCACAGAATTACCTCTTGTCTTGTGGCTTCAGGTAAGATTTGCTGAAAGACACCTAAGTGATAATTCTTTCCATCTGTGCCCAGTTCAGTTCGATTGGTGTCTTGCAGCCATTCAGAAATGGGATTGAAAATTGCCCAATTCTAAGTGACTCACCTTGTGAATGAGGTGCTCAGGTGTGGAAGAAACAATGACGATGTTATTCTGCAATTGTGGGGTGGCCTCAGCTGCTCACCTCTCATCAAGTTAAATTCCAGAAATAGAGGTTGTTCTTATCTTTCATACAACAGTAGTAATTTTGGTGCATTGTAGTGTCACAGCTCCTTTCTTGGAGAGCCTGTAATTTAAACAATGTTCAGAGAGAGCAGATAAAATAATCAGAGATTTAGAATGATTTCTAAATGGAAACAAGTAGGAGAGACTCTTAGAGACTGGTGCCATTCAACCCAGTTTGAGAAAGGCAGTGGTGTGTTCTCCACAGTCACCTCCAGCAGTACATTTCAGAAGTTGATGTTTAATCACTTCGTGGGTTATTTCATCAGGATGAAATCCACATGCTGGTTAAGCTAATGACTTACAAACCCCTGCAGAGCACTAACTTTTGCATTCAGTATTCAGGAAACAGGGTTTTGAAACTGTTCTCACGTGCAGCTCTGCAGATGCTCTCCAAGTGGGTGACTGCTTCTCTGTTTAATTCTTCTTTCAGAAATGGGATGTGTGTGCATAACAAATGATGAGGAAGAGAGCCTGCTCTGCAAATTAACATGTAGTGCAAAAGCCATTTTGATAAACTTACCCACTGTCATTCTACTTACTGGCTCAGTTTTATTTTTCTTCTATCTGTCATATGCCATGCTGCCTTTTAACTTCTTTGTCATTTGGTGTTTCCCCATAGGGAGGTCCAGGAGCTTCAGGCTGTGGATATGGGAACTTTGAAGAGATTGGTCCATTAGACAAAGAAATGAAACCAAGAAATACAACCTGGGTACAGTAGAGAGTTCAGCTTCTAATTACTGATTGCAAATGTTTGTGTAAGCAGATGATTGCTATGCAAAACCACACAGAACAGTTTTTACTTAAAGTTCAGTAGAACTATATTTCATCTTAAAATAGTGTGGCTAACAAATTGGCTTATAGGAATAACTTTGTTTAGAACTGAAGATTACACCTATTCATTTGATTTACTGGAATATGTCTGGGCTTCCATGAATTTGTGAAATGCAGATGTCTGGGAAGCAGAGAGCAGGGAAATTGTAGAAAGTGTTATTTCAGATCACAGGTTCACTGTGTGCAGCCATAGAGCTGTTTCTGGATGGCTGGCAGTGCAAAATGTATGGTTTGTAATTACAGGTCCAGTATGGCCTTCAAGGGAAAACAAATTACAGCGGCCTACGAAGATGGAAGTTTAATTAATGAAATGTATTTGTGGTCTGAGCTGAGTCTAGAGAAGTCTGGAGTTCCCCAGATCATAAGAGTGACCTGCCCCTAGATCACTGGGAGTTTTTGGATGTTTCTTGTTGCAGACTGGGCAAATTGAAAGACCTTAAGTTGTAACTCTGTGAGTTTTGCTGCCAGCTCTGTGTTGATCTGCTGTTTTTATAGTTGTAACTATACAACAATAGCATTGGCTATAGCAACCCAAAAGAAAAACCTTTTCTTTAGAAGAAAACACTTTTTTTTTCTGTTTTACATTCTGACATACAAGTCTCACCTGTTCCATTCTCTCTTTTGAACTTTCACCAAATTTTTCTACAAGTTCTTTCAGCTTCAGAGGTTTGCTGGCTCAGTAAATCATTTGTGCCATCAAAACTTAAGTTTTTTGCTGGGGCTGAACTGAGGTTTCATACACCTTCTTTCTGCTTGCACAGTTGCAGGCAGCCAGTATCTTGTTTGTGGATAATCCTGTGGGCACTGGATTCAGTTATGTGGATGATTGTAGCTTGTTTGCCAAAAACCTTACCATGGTAGTTTCTGATATGATGGCTTTTCTTGGAGAATTCTTCACATGTAGAACAGAATTCCAGGTAAGTGAAATGAATTCTTGTTTGGCTTCTTTTTTTCTTTTTTTTTTTTTTTTGCTTTTAAGTGGGACTCAGGAGGAAGTAGTGAATGTATTTCCAGATGGGCAGTGTTGGCCAGTAGGTGGTGGTTGGTGGGACTCTGTAAGTATCATCACTGCCTCTTACTTCGCACAAATCAGAAGTTGTAGCTTGAATTTGGGATTAATTAGACAAGGATTGGGATGGATTATTGTCTGTTGAGTGATCTGAGAAGCGTAAGAAAAATCCTGAGTGTTTGGTAGTGAGAGGTGACCAGCCAGTGCCTGGGTTCTGTGGGATGTGGGAGGTGGTAGGAGGTATCTTCTGCCCTCTGCCCAACAAGTTCCTTCTGTGCCTTCTCTTTCTCCAGACCATCCCATTCTACATATTTTCTGAGTCTTATGGAGGTAAAATGGCAGCTGGCATTGCTTTAGAGCTGCACAAGGTGAGTAGTTGGAGGATGTAGTTTGCTTTTCACTTGAAAACGTGGTGTTGTACAAGTCCTTTTATTTTCTGGAACATGCTGTCCCTATTACCTAATTCACAATGCTACTTAGCTTTTTCACTTAAAGGAAATGGATTCTAGAATCATGAATATCTAAGTAAAAACTGCTTTTTTGTTCGTTTTTCCCTGTATTCACCAAGGCTGTTCAAAAAGGGACCATAAAGTGCAATTTTATGGGGACTGCTCTTGGAGACTCATGGATTTCTCCTTTGGGTACGTTTAAAATCTTCAGACTGTGGGTGATTTGTTGTTGTTGTTTTGTTTTGTTGGTTGTTTTAATCATTCCATCAGTACCTAAAGTCAAAAATACCATCCCTACCTTAAGGGAGTAAATTTCACTGATTAATGCTTAGGGGGTTAATGATGTTGCAGGATTTGTAAAGAGGCTTCTCTCTGGTACAAAACCTCAGGGCTAAACTGAGCTGGCAGTACCTTTTTACTGATTAATTCATCTCCATAAATTTTTGCCACAATAAAAAAAAAGTAAGTTAAATCATATGTCAAGAAGTTCAACATTTGAAATCTGTTCTGTTTCTTTAGACTCTGTGCTGTCTTGGGGGCCTTACCTTTACAGCACTGTAAGTACTTTCTTAACATTTTGGTCCTCACCTGATCACTTGTGCTGCCATAAAGTATAAATGGGCTTTGAATTTTAAGGTTACCTCTTACCCAGAATGAAACCTCGAAAGCTGTTAGCAGTAAATGAATGTGAAATTATAGTTAAAGCTGTCCTCCTTTGTGCTTGTTTTGCAGTCTCTCCTTGATGATAATGGTCTAGCAGAGGTGACTGCTGTTGCCAAAGAAATAATGGATGCAATAAATAAAAATCAGTATGGGCTGGCCACAGAGCTGTGGGGCAAGGCTGAAGGTGTCATTGAAGAGGTGAGATCTTTGAGCAGCATAAGTAACTAACTGGTGCCTGGGGAGGCACATGATTTCAGGTTATCCTTCTAGGAGCACTGGGCTGGCATGAATTCTCCTGCCCAGTCGTTTTTGCCAGTGTTTGTTGCTGATGTAAGGGAGCTGTGTGTTGCTGTGCACCACCGTGTGATTGAGAGAGGCAGTGGGTAGGACAGTCCTCGTGGGCTTTGTATTGCATTGAGATTTCAGTCTGGCACATAATTTAAATAGTTGCTTAATTGTTAGCATGCAACTAGTCCTGTTGATTTTCAGAGAATCCAGTTTCAAATTAAATGAGCTATGTCTCCATGAAAGCTTTGAATATTGGAAACTGCATCCAGCAAGACACAAATTTCAAGTTAAACACAGATGTCTGAAGAACTACAATAGGTGCAAAGGATGGAAAACAACCTCAAGCTATATTCTGTTACTGTGAATCATATCTTGTTACTTAGCAAGTTCCAGCTTAAAGTATTGGTAAAGTTTTGCTCTTGTCTTTCCTGAGCCACTTCCTTTTTTTTTTTTTTCCTCTTTTTGGGGCTTGATTTTTTTTTTTGGTGGTATTGTTTCATAACTGACAGTACCTTGCATGTATTTAGTTTTACTTCATGATGTTTGGAAGGAACTTGTGGCTCCTGTTTTCCCTTTCTTTCCAAGTCTGTCTTCTCCCAGCTGTGATGATGCTGGTAGGTGAAGGCTTTGCTTCTGGGTTCCCCTGGGGCACTGCTTCCCAGTTCTTCTGGGGTTGCTGTTGTGAGCTGATTCTTGGACACAAGATGCCAGCAGTTCCAAAAGAGGGTTGGCTTATACCTATCACCACACTCTTGAGGAAGCATTTTAGATTTTAGAGGTTTGTAGTTTGGAAGGATGTTGAGGCAACACCAGGCTAGACAAGATCTGGCAGTAGAGACTCTCTGAAAGCATCACCTGGCACTGCAGCTCTCTGGAATGAGTAATGAGAATCCACAGTAATTTGTGGGATGTAAGGCTTCCTGTGGCTTCACTTCTGTTTTGGAGGAGTGAATAGTATCTCTGGCACAACTCAGGAGTGAGCAACACAGGCTTGAGGAATCTCTTCCTCACTTCTCAAAGCAACTGAAGAAAACAAAAGAACCAAAGTTTTTCCATAAGTATCTTCCTGAAGTGCTGGTAAAGTGGCAGGTCACAGGGTTCTTCAGGATTTACTTCTCTCTGTTGTTTTGTTTTATTTTCAGAATAGTCTGTTCCGCATATCTGAGAAATGGTCTTGTTAGTGTTACTGAAATTACCTTGTGTTTTCAGAACACAGACAATGTGAACTTCTATAACATCATGACTAAGGATGTTCCAGAAGTGAAATCAGATGAAGAAGAAAATCTCCATCTCGGTAAGTTGTATTCAAATGCTTGAGCTTCTGAGGACCTGTGTTTGCATTCACATACCATCAGCTCTGATGGTGTGAAAAGCCTCAGTTTAGCACATCCTTAAAATGGATGTTGATGTTCTTCTAAGCAAAACTTGTTTGCTCTTGCATAGAGACAGACAGGAATGTGGAACAACCCTACAGATTACACCTCCACCTATGCATCCTGCACAAATTACAGCAAGGAAGCAGTCAGTGTAATTGCAACATATTTTTATCACCTTTAAGTTACTTCCTCTTATTGTCTTTCATTTCTGTCTTCCAGCTAGGGCACAGAAATGTCTCATCAATACAACTAGTCTAATTAGACTCTTTTGCTCCATGATGTTTGTGCATCAATGTGAAAAACACACATGAAGAGTTTCTTTCAGGCTCTTTATCTCTTTCTATTGGCTTCTTCAGTCAGGCTGAAGTTCACTCCCAAAAGTAAAACATTGCAGCTCAAAAATAACTGTTTTTTTGTGAAGAAATGGTGTCTGTACTAAGTGGCTAAAGCAGAAGTTGAACTCCTGAAAAAGTGCTGTGTTAGCCAAAAGGAGACATGGATGGTTGGGTTCCTCCCACATCGTCCCCTGACCTAAATAAGGGTTGACTTCAGTGTTTTCTAGTGAAAACAAGCAAATCTCACTCAGTGGTGTTGTGTTTTCATTAGCAAAGGGGTTTGTTGGCCATGACTGTAACACTGAAAATTGTTATCTGTGTAGGATGATTGTCTTGGATGTGCCACTGATCAGAATGTGTTCTCTCTTTTTCCAGTGCGACTTTACCAGCGCCATGTCAGAAAGATGCACAAGAACAGCCTGGATGAACTGATGAATGGACCCATCAGGAAGAAGCTGAAGATTATTCCTGACTGTGTGAAATGGGGAGGTACTTGTCCTGTCTGCTGGGGTGCACCTAATTGAGGCCATTACTGCTGTTCACAGTATTGCAGCCTGTAGGAAGATCCTGTACCAATTGGTCACATTCTATTGTTTTACCCTTGTGGCTCAGAATGTTGCCCGTTCACAGAAACACAAACCGACAGAGTATCAGTTTATGCGGTGCTTTATTTGCTGGGCCCGGGAAACCTGGGGACTACTGTCCTAAGCCAGGATTCCCCGAGCCGTTCTCGAAGACAGCTTTTATACTTTTTCTACAGCATTGTACGTGCACAAAGACACACGGTCTCGTTCATAAATCAGTTACATAGGTTATATGTATACAATTGATGTCCGTCTCCAAGGGTTAAAAATCTACCACGCTCGTCTAACACAGGATTCTGGTTAATTAGGCCCCCATCACCAAACCCCTTACATATGTTGATTCTAATCTTATCTTTAAGCAACAGTTTGTTTTCTTCCTCAGGTTCTATTTACTTCACTAATCGCTTTAATTATTGTTCTGCTGTTCCTAGCAAGTTCCCAATAGTTTCTGGGCCCCCACTACTGTTTCAAGTTACCTCACCACAGGCCCAGTTAAACCCCGTAAACCTTAGCATAACTACTTCCACAGTTAGATTTACAAATATATTTGTAACAACTCCCCCCTTTTGAGCATCCTTCGAGCTTCTTTTTCGCAAGGATGCTCAATCATTCAAATAGTTGCCTCCGAATAGGGCGGAGGAGCTGACATATTAGGATTCAAAGCTCCCGGTATAATCATTTCTTTCCGAGTGACAGCCTTGATTACTTGGCGTGTGTGCTGACTTTCTTTTAGAATCATTCCTAAAAGACACTTATAAACAATTAAAACTGCCACAACAATTATTACGATTGATATTGCATACTGTATAATCGAGGAGAGCCAACCAGAGACCTGGATTCCTAGGGAACTAAAGATTTGTCCAATCCAGTTATGTTCTGCTTCTTCTTTTACCTCACGTACCTTATTTTCGATTTGTCCCAATTGACGAATGTCATTCTCGACATCTTGAGTAACATTAGGGATGTGTATACAGCAGTGCTCATTTCTACCATGCAAATACCCACAAACACCGTGTTCTTTGAGAAGTATCATGTCCAAAGCCATTCTATTCTGTAAAGTCATCCTAGAAGTAGCCTGCAATTGGATATTTATAGCTTTGAATCCTTTCCTGGTTACCGCTGCCAATCTTTCAGTTTGACCCATTAATTTATACAACATCTCCCTATTCCGATAGGAGGCAACTGGTGCAAACAAAGATTCTAGAGCCCACCCAAATTTAACTCCCCCTGAGGGTTCATGCCAACCTTCTTTATCTAATCCTAAATCCTGCAAATCCTGATCCACACTTCGTCTACTTCGTAGTTGTTTTTCTTCCTTAGTTAATTTTGATTCCTTCCAAAAAGGGCATAATGTAGGAATTCCTAAAGTAATTTGTGTAATCAGTCCATCTAAGGGCAAGTGAGTTGTCCACTGCCCGTGTCCTAGTACCCATACTAAATTTCCCGGGCTATGTACAGTTGAGTATTTACAATTAACAGCCTTCTCTTCCTGTTCTATAGTAATATAATGTTTATATCCTCTACACTCACATCCCCACTTCAATACCATTTTTACGGGAACAAGTCCTATCTGATCCTCTGGAGTGTCGCATGTAAATACTTGGGTACAATTCCATTCTTCTAGCTGCGTATGAAAATACCTGGAAGAGGTTTCAGTGGTAAAAACCTTTAGGTGTGACTGATCTTCTGTTCCTGTCCACTGTATGCACCACTGCACCTTGCCAATATAGCTATAATGCTCCGAAATACTAGAACCCCAAGTAGTTTTCCATTTTTTCCAGATATCAACATCATGAGTAACATTCCGGCATTCTATAGTATATTGTTGTTTTTCCCATTTTATATTTTGTCGTGGTGCCCCAGTACGGGCGTGATCACAGGGTTCATCAAAAGGGGGTTCGATATAACATCTACCTGTGTCCCTTTGCCATACATAATACGTAGGTTTCCTTTTGCACTCTGTTTCTGTCATTACCCGTTTAGTCAAACATATATCAGCCCCTTTCAATTCTGGTCGAGGTACTTTTCCAAATACTTTATGACATGTCCATGAAAAATTCTTGCCTGATAATGGCATAACAGTTACGGGGATTATCCCCCACGGAATAGGATCACTTGCAGTCCGGGGAATAGGTAAACAGGCGGTAATCTGAGATACATTTTGTATCAAACCAAAATCTCTAATTAGACCTATCACTAAGTTTTCACGATGTCCATATTCCTTTTCCCAACCTACCCCTGAATTCGGGGAGTCAGTGACAGGTTCCTGATCAGAGGAACCTATCACCCGTAACTCTACATTTCCCTGGTCCCTACTACTTTGAACTGTTATTGTACATGTATAGTGTCCCGTCCACATTTTTGTAGCTTTCGGTATATGCATGATAGAAGTGCCCCTTCGCATCCTTTCATCCCAAGTCAATTTTGAAGTCAATTCTTGATCGTCATCGGCCCCATCCCATCGAGCCTTCCATCTAGCTTTAATTTCTCGGAAACCAACTCTCTGATCGCAAATAAATAAACAAGTTAGATTGACAGCGTTCCCTTCACGTACAGTTACATAAGATCTTGGAACCTCAACCGTTACCACCCCTCCCACTGGAACAATCCACCACCACAATATTAGGACTGACTTCGCAATATTAATCGGGTGGGTGACAGTGGTTCTACTGTCCATTTCAGAGGAACCTTTTTCACCCTGGTGTAATGGATCCAGTTGTCGATCCCTTGAACCTTGACGGCGGTATATGTAGTCATAATCACTTGGTGAGGTCCGTCCCATCTCTCCTTCAACGGCTCCTCAGACCACTTTCGCACATACACCTGGTCACCCGGAAGAATATCGTGTGCTGGATTCTCCAGGGGTAAAGGCCGATTCCACTGCAACGTCCCTCTGATTGCTGTAAGAGTTTTATTCAGAGCCAAAACATAATTAAGCAACATTTGATCCCCAGTTAAATGAGGGTCCCCCTGATATGTAGCAGCATGATAGGGTTTCCCATACAAAATCTCATATGGGCTAACTCCCACCCTTTCCCTGGGTTTAATTCTGATTCTTAGCAGAGCTAAAGGCAATGCCTGCGGCCATTGGATTTCTGCTTCTTGGCAAATTTTTGTAATTTGATTTTTCAATGTTTGATTCATCCGTTCTACCTGTCCGCTAGACTGAGGCCTCCAAGGGGTATGTAAATCCCAGGAAATTCCCAAAACTCTGGAAAGATCCTGAACAATCCCAGCCACAAAGTGGGGTCCCCTATCTGATGAAATTCCTAAAGGCACTCCAAACCTCGGAATAATCTCCTTTAACAACGTTTTAACCACCTCCTTTGCCTGATTAGTTCTGCAGGGAAAAGCCTCTGGCCATCCTGAAAAGGTACACACATAAACCAACAAATGTTTAAAATGTTGGGCTTTAGGAAACTCAGAAAAATCCACCTGCCAATAATCCCCAGGCTGTGGCCCCACTTTAATTATACCCATTTTTACCTGTTTCCTTACCACTGGATTGTTTTTAATACATACCGCACACATGGCATTGATCCTCTTTGCTAATGTTAACATCTGGTTTGAGAATATTTCTTTCCTTAAAAATTTTACTAACGCCTCTGCACCCCAATGGCACTTATTGTGTTCCACTTCAAGCACCTGCTTCATGATTTTTACCGGCAGTATCACTTGACCAACAGGGGTTACATACCATCCTTTGATATTCTTCCGTGCACACATCATTTGTGCAAGTTTCTCGTCCTCTGGAGAATAATGAGGCACTGTCTCCATATAAGATGCAGCAGGGTTTTCCCGGGTTGGTAATAATGCCATCTGAGTCCATACTTCCCGGGCAACCTGGCGTGCCACCTGGTCTGCTTGTTGATTACCTTGAAATTCTTTCCCCGAATCGTTTTGATGCCCTTTAACATGCATGATTGCTACTGCGGTAGGCTTATAAATTGCTTCCAACAACTGGAGGATTTCTTCTCGATGTTTTATCGAAGACCCCTGTGAATTAAGCAGTCCACGCTCTTTCCACAGGGCTCCATGCACATGCACTACTCCAAAGGCATACTTAGAATCGGTCCAAATGTTCACCTTTTTTCCTTGGCTTAAAATTAGAGCTCGCACCAAAGCCCAAACTTCAGCTTTTTGCGCTGAGGTACCCGGTGGTAGTGCTTTTGCTTCCACTGTCTGTCGCAGGGTGACCACTGCATATCCAGCATACCTGGTGCCGTTTTCCACAAAGCTGGATCCGTCTGTGAATAGTTCCCAGTCAGGGTCCGGTAATGGTTCATCTTTTAAGTCCTTGCGACTGGCATAAACCTGTTCAATCACTTCGACACAGTCGTGCTCCAATTTCCCTTCCTCCTGAGTAGACAATAAAAATTCTGCCGGGTTAAGGTGGTTGGTTAGTTTTAATTCGATATCGTCCTGCTCCCTTAGCAGGGCCTGATATTGGAGCATACGACTTGAGGAGAGCCAATGTCCCCCCTTTTGTTCCAACACAGTAATCACCATGTGGGGCACATAGACTGTCATATGTTTTCCCAAAGTCAATTTGCGAGCTTCCTGTATCAGTATCACGGTAGCTGCTACCGCCCTCAAGCACCCCGGCCAACCACTACTCACTGCGTCCAGCTGTTTAGAGAAATACCCCACCGGCCTCTTCCACGACCCCAGTTTCTGGGTGAGGACTCCCAACGCCAGCTGCTGTTTCTCATGCACATATAATTGAAAATCCTTGGTCAGGTCGGGCAGTCCCAAGGCCGGCGCTTCCTTAAGGGCTTGTTTCAATTTTTGAAACGCTTTTTCTTCTGCTGGCTCCCAGGTAAACACCTGCTTCTTTACAGCCTCATACAATGGTTTAGCCATTAGTCCATAGTTAGGGATCCACAGCCGGCACCATCCAGTCATTCCTAGGAAGGATCTTAACTCATGGTGATTACGAGGCACTGGAATGTCACAGATTGCTTTTATGCGGGTCGTTCCCAATCTACGTATGCCTTGGGAAATTTCACAACCCAGGTAGATAACTTTCTGTTTTACCAACTGTGCCTTTTCCCTAGAAACTCGGTATCCCGCTTGCCCCAACATGTTCAATAGATCAATAGTCAGTTTACAACAGAGTTCTCGTTCTGTGGCTCCCAGGAAGATATCATCTACGTATTGTAGAATTACATATGAAAAAGGTGAATCTTTTACCTGAGTAGTTCTCCATTCTTCCAATTCTTTGGCTAGCTGATTACCAAATATAGTAGGTGACGATTTGAATCCTTGAGGCAGTCTGGTCCAAGTCAGTTGGCACTTCCGTCTCGTGTCTGGATTTTCCCATTCGAATGCAAAGATGTGCTGACTCTCAAGTGCCAGGGGTATGCAGAAAAAGGCGTCTTTCAAGTCAATTACCGTAAACCACTGAAATTTCTCAGAGACAGATGTTAACAGCGTATACGGATTAGCTACCACAGGATATATATCTTTAGTGATTGCATTAACTGCCCTTAAATCCTGCACCAGTCTGTATTTTCCATTTGGCTTCACTATTGGAAAAATAGGGGTATTATATTCTGATTCACATTCCCTTAATATTCCCAATTTCACAAACTGATCAATCATTGGAGCTATTCCCTTTCTTGCTTCAAGCCTTATTGGGTATTGTTTCACCCTTACCGGTTGCGCTCCTTCCTTCAGTTTTACTACTACCGGCTCAGCCGCTTTCGATTTACCAGGGATCCCCGTCTCCCAAACCCACGGAGTCACAGCCTGCTCTATCACCTCTGGTATCGTCTCTGGTTCTACTTCCTTAATCATAAACATTTTTGCTAAGTTTTCTTCTGGTATTTCCAATTTTACCCTATCCTTATCAAATATTATTCTTGCTTGTAAAACCGAAAGCAAATCTCTTCCAAGTAGTGACTCTGGGCTGTTCGGCATATATAAAAATTGATGATCAAATTCCTTCCCCCCAAATTTAATATCAAGCGGCCGCAGGAATGGCCTTTCTTCCACCTCCCCAGACACCCCAACAACCAGTACTTTCGATTCACTCAAAACTCCCCGTAATTCGTTTACTGCCGAATAACTAGCCCCAGTATCCACCCTAAATTCTACCGGCTCCCCCTCTATTTCCATGACCACCTTAAGATCCTGGTCTAGTCAGCTTTGAGTTTGAGTATTTCCCATCATCAGTGCCTGAGCGACACTTTGTGGATTATTTGCAAATGGATTCATTCCATTCCCCACAGCACTGACCAAGTTAACCCCGGGCAAAGAACTGCCACCCATTTGCATTCCTTGGCTGAGCGGGCATTCGTTCTTCCAATGTCCAAATCCCTTACAAAAGGCACATTGATTAGGTCCCAACATCCCGCGCATATTCATCCCTTGATTGCCGAAGCCACCCCTTCCAAGTCCGCCTCGCCCTCGGCTCCGGCCCCGACCCCTAAAATTTCCTGTATTTCCCCCTGTCGCTTGCTTCAATACTGCCAACATACCTGCCTGCTGCTTCTTTGTCGTCTCCTTTTCCCTATTATTATATACTTTCCATGCCACCTCTAACAGCTTTTCTAAGTTCCGCATTTCTTCTCCTTCTAATTTTTGCAGCTTTTTCCTAATATCCTCCTGAGACTGTCCCATAAATATTAAAGCCAACTGAAGTTTACCAGGTTCTGATTCTACATCCAAGTTAGTATATTTTCGAGCCGTATCCTTCAACCTCTCCAAAAATGCCGACGGAGATTCTCCCTTCTCCTGCCGAACCGAATACAATTTCGACCAATTCATTGTTTTAGGAATGCCATCTCGAATTCCTTCAACCAACAACTCCTGATATGCCTTAAGCGCCTCATATCCCCTGGCTGTATTAGGATTCCATCCTGGGTCATCCCTCGGCACTAACTCATTAACCGTACTATGGGTTACCTGAGCCCTTATCATGTCCCTAGCCCGGTCAGTCATAACTTTCATCACCATCTCCTTTTCAGTAGAATCCATAAGAGTATCTAACAGAACTTGGAGGTCATTCCAGTCTGGTGTTTGCGCCTTAATAACCATTTTTACTACCCGTGCAACCTTCTCCGGATTCTCCCGATAAGCTCCGGCTGACTGTTTCCAAATCATCAAATCGCTAGGTGAAAACGGGACCTTAACTATAACCCTTCCACCATCTGCCCCCACCGCCTCCCGTAGAGGTGCCATCAATTTAGGCCGCACGTCCCCCTCCTTCCCCTTTTGCCTTCCCCGGCGTGTGCGTCCAGCTAATGGGGTTCTTTGTACATCACCCCTATTATCTAGCTCCGACTCTTCGTCTGAAGAGGAGGGAGCAGAGGTCTTTCCTTTTCCTATTTTAAGGCTTTCAAGAGAGGGACACGGAGGTGCACTAGGGGAGACCAACAACGACACATCTTCCTCCGGGGGCTCAATAAAGCGCAACTTTCGCTCTTTACAACCCACACATTCATTATTAATAGTTTCCAAAACCAGCATACCACATTCTTTTAACCATTCAGTTTTTCCTTTTAAATGATAAAACAAATCTAAGTAAGGTATCTCATCCCATTTATCATTTTCCCTTAAGAAACCCATCAAAGGGGCGATAATCTCCGTAGTCATTGTACCATTCCGCGGCCATTGCATTCCCCCCGTTTCATATTCTGGCCAAACATGATTACAGTAATCAATCAAGTTCTTTTTCTTCATAGTTTGTTCAAAATTCCCCGTTTTCCAGTGCTTCAACAAACACCCGAGAGGGGAATCCTCGGGAATATCCTTATCGTTAGAAGACATTATCCCACAGCTCCCGAATGACAACATATATAACAGAAACACGTACGACGCTGCGACTAACCACCAACCTATATCCCCAACTTGCCAATTCTAGTCGCTACCGAATGGCAAGTACCGGACCTGCACGAATTCTATGTACGTGTCTTACGGCCGGTGCCTAGGCTTCCAATACCAACCAACCAATCTTACCACCCCCTTTCAGAATAAAGCCACCCCCCTTTCAAAATAAAGCACCTTCGGGCTCACCTCTATGTAGTTGTCCGACGGGCGCGGGGCCGGGCACGAACTGATGACTCCCCGAGGAAACTGCTCGGTGCCGGCTTGGAGTGGATCAGGACGCGAACCGCCCCAGCAACCCTCGGAGCCCCACGTTGGGCGCCAGAAAACTGTTGCCCGTTCACAGAAACACAAACCGACAGAGTATCAGTTTATGCGGTGCTTTATTTGCTGGGCCCGGGAAACCTGGGGACTACTGTCCTAAGCCAGGATTCCCCGAGCCGTTCTCGAAGACAGCTTTTATACTTTTTCTACAGCATTGTACGTGCACAAAGACACACGGTCTCGTTCATAAATCAGTTACATAGGTTATATGTATACAATTGATGTCCGTCTCCAAGGGTTAAAAATCTACCACGCTCGTCTAACACAGGATTCTGGTTAATTAGGCCCCCATCACCAAACCCCTTACATATGTTGATTCTAATCTTATCTTTAAGCAACAGTTTGTTTTCTTCCTCAGGTTCTATTTACTTCACTAATCGCTTTAATTATTGTTCTGCTGTTCCTAGCAAGTTCCCAATAGTTTCTGGGCCCCCACTACTGTTTCAAGTTACCTCACCACAGGCCCAGTTAAACCCCGTAAACCTTAGCATAACTACTTCCACAGTTAGATTTACAAATATATTTGTAACAAGAAGGGGACTTATTCCCAGGAATGAAGATGTCCTGGGGCAGGCCTATGGTAGCAGATGTGCTTCTGGTTCCAGTTCTGCTCCTTGTATCTGTCTTTAGCCAAGTAACTAAAAATACAGAGGGAGGGAGGGAGGAAAAGCCTCTGTATCTCAGCAGCCGGTTTTTGTCTTTCATGGAGTCCTGCTGAAATTCCTGTCAGTTTTTCTCTGCCAAAGGTCTGGTGTCATGTAATGATGCATTATGTGGAAGAGAGGATCTGAAAGAGAAAGAAAGGTTTAAAGGGCTGATGCCAGCACCCTGTGTGTGTAAATAGGAACCAGGAGCTACAGTGCTGTCTCTGAGCTCCAGTGGGAGCCTGGCTGCTTTCTGGTCCTCTTTGGTTCCTCAGACTGATAAATCACTGGCTAGGATTGGGCTAGGACTGGTTTTTATGGTGCTGTGAACTCCATTTTAGAACCTTTAGCCCAGCTTGGGAATGACATCCTTCATCAGTTAAAATTTGTCTCTCTGGTTCCAACCAGGTCAGTCCCGACAGGTCTTTGAGAACATGGCTGAGGACTTCATGAAACCTGTCATTGATATTGTTGATCAGCTTTTGGCAGCTAATGTTAATGTTACAGTCTATAATGGGCAGCTGGATCTCATTGTTGACACCATGGGTAAGGAACTTCTTGCCTAGGGTTGGGGACAGAACATGTGATGAGTAGAATGTGAAATTGCCAGTATATTGGTACCTAGATTTCTCCAGTTTATGCAAACCTTCTGTCTAACTGCAGTACTTAAGTGTTACAGTCATAAATAAGTGGCTTTTAGTATGCTTTGCTTATATCCCTCTGAGAGAGGCAAATCCTTTACCTCCATTGTGCTGTTGAGAGATGAATCTGCAAAATCAGTAACGGCTTGTTCCAGTGAAGCTAATCATTCACTTAAGTCTTCTGGATAGCCAGATGCATATATGTGCATGTGTGTGTGTGCTCATTCATGAACCAAGAATGGTGGTAATTAATGAGGGAGGTGCAGCTGAAGAGCAGTCACACTTGCTCTCAGTAACATGTAGGCTTCTGCACATTTTGGGCTTTGTTTGTCCCTTGTTGCTTGTAAGATGCAGATTTGGCCCACTGGCAGTTTGGGAGCCAGGCCAAGTGCTCCTGAAGTGCCTCCTGCTGCAAGACTGCCCTGCTCCCCTCCACTCACCTTTTCTTTTGAGATAAATAGTCTGCAATCACAGACCACGTAAACACTTTCCTGTGTTGTGTAAAGCTTTTTTTTTGTCTGTCTCTGGCCACTTAGATATTCAGATGCCCTTCATGAACAACACAGCGATCAATAAATCCAGGAAACACTATTTAGGCTGTCAAAACACACTGGCAGTTAGTGGTGCTCCAGTTTGTCACATTTTGAGGTAAAATTGAGCTGCAGTTAACATGTAAATTCTTACAGTAGTTCAGAGGTGGGCTAAAGCTTTGTCACCCTTGGTGTCTTGGAACTGGTCTTTTTTCTGTCCTGACATCCACCTTTTATAGCAGCACCTGAAAACAGAAAGCCTTTCCAGGCTCTTCTCAATGAGTGTCTAACAAACAGAGAACCATTGTCTCTTGATTTCCAAGATGGGGACTTGGTGATCCTTCTCCTTGGCAGGACATTCAAGGTATTTGAGGAGTAAAGCAAAATACGTTGGAATTTCTAGGGCTGCAGAGCCTCTAAGAGGCACATGCTTAACTTATGCAATCATAAGTCCATTTCATACACACCTTCAGTGTTTGCTTCTCCCTTCTCCCTCCATTGTCCCAGCTTGTCCTGAACCAGCCTTGATTGTTTCCCAAGGTGTAGCATAATTGTCTTTAGAACCTGAGCACATGGAGAGTTTCTGCCAACTCTGCTGTATTGGTACAAGGGCATCCAGCTGAACTGGATCCCAAGTTGTTGTGTCAGTATCTGTAATCAAACCCTCTTATCTCCCCCAGGCCAGGAAGCATGGATTCGGAAACTGAAATGGCCTGGTTTGGCCCAGTTCAGCCAGAAAAGGTGGAAGGCCCTGTATGTGTGCCCAGAATCCATGGAGACGGCTGCTTTCTACAAGGCCTATGAGAACTTGGCTTTCTTCTGGATTCTCAAGGCCGGGCATATGGTAAATGATGAACTTCTTGGGGTGTGATGCACCATAACAGCAAGAAAGCTGAAGAAGTTTATATGGCTGCTGTCTGCTTCCTTATGGCAGCTGCTTATCATGTGCTTATCTCTGTGCTAGGTACCATCTGACCAGGGAGAAATGGCACTGAAAATGCTCAGGATGGTGACCCAGCAGCAGCTCTAGGAAGAGGAGCCCAGCTGGTCTGGCTTCCTGCCCAGCCCTAGGGCTCCTGGGGAGTGTGAGTTCAGCATCAGAAGCCGAAGAAGGAATGATGGCTGTCTGGACACATAGCCTTTCTGATCTTCTGATAAAGTGCACAAGCACTCATGGAGAGGCATGTTTTTCCTTGATTGAGTTGTTGCTTTTGAATTTTTAAGCTGTGATTTGCTGCCTTAATACTTTTCATAAATGACTCTCCCAGAGGGGGAAGTCCACTGTCACAAAGAAGTAACTCTGAGCCTTTGCCTTTGACTTGGAAGGATTTTGTGCTCTTGTAAAAAGCTGCCCTTCCCCGAATGCTCCCTTGTCTGTCCACACACCAAGACTAAAACTGATTTGACCCTGATAGATTTGCTTTGTGTTCCTCTTGGAGAGCTGACCTGTTTCATGAGGATGTGGAATGTTCCTTTGTCCTCAGGCCTTTGCTTGAGTCACCTGACTGGATTACAAGCTGAAGACATGGAGACACCAGGATAGAGGACCTGCCCTACAAGAATCACAGTTCATCTCATCTTGATGAGGTGCCTGAGTTAGGATTCAGGATTCTTTGGGCTTCCTGTGTTGTTGAGAGAGAAAAACACCCCCCAGGGGAGGATTTGACCTTTTTGATGTGGCCATTTGTTTCTTGTTTTCATTCTCTTTAATAACTGTTACTCAAACTTTGCCTTTAGCCTTAACACCTCAAGCACATCCAGCGGGAATTCCTGCCTTCCCATATCCTGAGGCAAGAGCCCTGTTAATACCCCCTTGTACAGAAAAGAATCCTAAGAGACAGAAGCCTCTTAAACCTTCTGGGTTTAGCCTGAAGAGTGGAAAAAGGAGCATTATTTGAACAATAACAGCATAATTCTGAGAGATAACAGCAGTGTTTAAAAGAAGAATATATAAAATCTTGATCTATATTTTTTAAAGATTTTTTTTAAGTCTTGCAGAGACCTATTATTTTGAAAACATATTTTTTATATATAGTACATGGTCAGACATCATTTGACTTCTGCTCTGGAACACAAAGTGGCTGGTGTTTATTGGTGTCTGATAAGAGGCATAACAACTCGTTCCAGCTGTCAGGAAACTAAATAAATAGCAACCCTTCAATTACTTCAGCAGCTGGAACTGTCATGAAATGCCTGGTAGCATTGGCTTAGCAGGCACTGATGCATGGTGCTACATAAACATACGCAATCACCCAGCAGCTGCAGTGTTGGCACCTAATAATGGCTTTCCTTTTTTGTGTTCTCTCCTTGAACTGTATTCTTGAGAACTTCAGTAATGCAAATCCAGATTTATTTTTTTAAACACTTGTTTTAATAAATAGGTCTGGTTGATCTCTTCAGCATCCCATTGATTTCACTGCTTGAGAATCATATCTCTCTTGGCTTTTTAGATGAACCAAGAGGAGGATGCTAGAAGTGTGTAAAAGTGCATATCTGTATTCTTGGAATGTGATTAAATAACTCACCGAGCAAATCAGCATGTTTGGCCTGGACAGTGTGCTGGTTTGGGCTGGGACAGAGTTAATTTTCTGTGTAGTAGACAGTATGGGCTGTGTTTTGGGTTTGTGCTGGGGACAGTGCTGGTAACACGGGGATGTTGTGGCTGTCACTGAGCAATGCTGGCACAGCATCAAGGCATGTTCTGCTCCTCACCCCGGCATGAAGGCTGAGGGGGCACAAGGAGCTGGGAGGGGACACAGCCAGGACAGCTGAGCCAGGGGATATCCCAGCCCATGTGGTGCCACGCCCAGCCCTGAAAGTGGGGAAAGAAGGAGGAAGGGGGGCATACAGACTTGCAGTGTTTCTTCCCCATTAACAATGTGATGGAGCCCTGCTTTCCTGGGATGGCTGCACACCTGCCTGCCCATGGGAAGTGGTGAATGAATTCCTTGTTTTGAGCTACTTGTGTGTGCAGCATTTGCTTTACCTTTTGAACTGGCTTTATCTCAACACATGAGTTGTCTCACTTTTACCCCTCAGGTTCTCTCACGAGCAGTGTGTGGTGCCTGTTTGCTGGCTGGGGTTAAACCACAACTGCAGGTTGAGTTGGCTTGTCCTCACCCCTGTTCTGTACAATATTTTGCATTATGCCTAAACAAGTAATACTGTAGGGCTTGCTAGAGGAAAAGAACTGAGAAGAAAGCAGCACTAAGTGCTGTTCTTACACTTCTCTATCAAATGGCACGTTGATTCACATTGCCTGAAGCTTGTGCTCAGTCATAGGCCTGAGACATCTGCTTCTTGTCCTGCTTTGTTTTAGCTTCTGTAGGTTTTTCAGTTGGCAAAGAGATGACTTGTGAGGGAAAAAGATGGTTTCAAGAAGGCTGGTGATGGTGATTTCTTGTTTTTAGGGCCTATGACAAATCTAAACATGTTAGAATAAAAAGACTTGGCTATGGAGACAGGCCTTTAAATAGTGTCCATTTAAATGCTAACAGCAAGAAGCAGATACCCTTTAATATCAGGGAAGATTCCTTTTGTCTCACCAAAGGCTTTGTAACTGGTGTGTCACAGCTCTCCATTATCACAAAGGTAGGTCACCTGTCTTGCAGATGCTTTGAAAGGGTTTCAAGTCCTGCTGTGTATCTGATTAGCAGTGACATACTTTGTCCATTTGGATTTCATGCAGTATGTCATTTCCAGATAAGAGCAGTCACTTGGCAAATCCATTAGAGTGAGTCGTTCTAAATATTAATAAGATTTTTTACAGGTGATGGATCAGTGAAAACAGTCCAACATTTGTATTTCATCCTCTGCAGCTGCAGGCCTTGATTGCATAGGTAGCCTGACAGCCACTGACTTTATTTTACTCACCATCAGGTGAAAATAATTTTCATAGAAACAAATCTGTTAAAAATGAATGATTCAGCACTAGTGCTTCAGCAAGAAGAGTTTTGGCTTTCTATAATAATCTACCTTTTCTAAGCCAAAGAAAGAAATCTACAAGTTTCTTTCAAAGCCACAACAAAAGAAGAATGTGTGCTAAGGCAAGATGGAAATCTTGGAACACTTCTTCATTGTCATGTTGTGTTTGTTACCCTGTAAATATTCTGCTGTATGGCAGCACAATCTGCATCACTTCTGAACTCTGGGATATATTCATGGTTTTCCAGAAGGGATTCAGGAAAGGAGCAGTAAATTATCTGGCCCACAAACAGCAATGAAGGAACAGTAAATTTGAATAGAGTTGAGTTCACCCTCAAAAGATTTCTCTGAACCTGGTTTTGGCTTTTCCCATATAATAGATTTGGTAGTTGAGGAGCTTTAGCTCTTATGGAAGAACAAATGTAACATTTGGCCACTGGTTGGGGCAGCCTTTTTTCTTTATCATCGGTGATTAGGGTAGGGGGAACTATGTTGGACATACCTGCAGGAGTAGAGGTGTGTTAGTATGAATAGCCTAATGCAGTGGTTTTACAGGTAGATACTGTTCTGACCAGGGTTGTGTCAGTTTTAAAGTGCTGTGAATCATCCAAGCATAAGACACAACTGGAATAATTCCATCTGCAAGCTGCAGTCAGTAGATTTGATAATGCCTACCACAGTCATTTTCAAAGGCAATTACAAAGGCTGCTAGTACCAGCCTGGTTAAGGTGCTTTTCTAGTTGCCTCTATGTTCCCAAAGTGTCCTTTTCAGGAACACTTTTCTCTACAAGCTTGAAGCAGCCTGTTGCTCCTCACCGTTAGTGCCACAGCCAGCCTGGTCCCTGGATGGGCACAGTGATGATGCTGCACCTACTTTCTCCTGTATAAATATTTTTAT
This sequence comes from Pithys albifrons albifrons, assembly GCF_047495875.1. Lineage (NCBI taxonomy): Eukaryota > Metazoa > Chordata > Aves > Passeriformes > Thamnophilidae > Pithys > Pithys albifrons. The sequence goes on from NC_092476.1 coordinate 88,894, forward strand.
TCTATCTTTTATCTCTCCCTAGTCAGCCAACTGGACTCATCTCACACGGTCTGTTTGGAGACACAACAAGTGATGACTGTTTGGTATTGGCATCTATGGTGTATGATGTTTTAATTTTACTACTCTGTCCCATTTCTCCTTGCTAAATACAGCAGTATCTGGGAACTACATTCCTGTAGCCACCTCTAGTAAAACTGCAGATGCAACGTTTTTATTTAGATGTTTAGTCCATCATGGATAGGACAAAATAAACCAAATTGGAGAAACTTTACGTGAAGGAATAAGATAGAACTTTGAACATTTCATATGCTGTGTTATGGGTGATTTAGGCTAAAAAAAATACACTGGCTGGTGCATCCTCGGTCTGTACAGATGAATAGATGATTTTATAGATGAATAATTTATTTTTTAATAAATTGAGGAAGAGAAAGGGGGTAAAAATGCTCTTCAAGTTTCTGTGACTTAGGTCTGTTAATGTGGTTTGCTTGTTAGAGCCAGAGAGGAATGTCAGTGTGTCACTTGACAGCTCTGTTGGGGGCAGAAGTTGAAAATAGCCTGGCTGTAGCTACTACACTGGGTCGTGGAGTTTTAAACATTTCATTGCTTTCAAGAGGCTGCCAGATGCCATTGCATGTTTTAATCTGAGGGAAATGTGCTTCTGCCCAACTGCTTGGAGCTCCCACACAGGTCCTTTCCCTAAGGCATCAGGCAAGTTTCTGGAATGTACCAAAGAGTCATTTGGAGGACTGTGGGACTTGTGGAAAGAGGGAGAAAGCAAGCTTTATCCCATAATATTCCTTCACCTCTGTCTTATGTATTGTTTTTCCTGCCAGCCGCAGCAGCCTCACCTCGCCAGCGGTGCATTCCCTGGGCTGGTGCCAGAGTGCAGTGGGATGACTGGCCACTCGGTGGAGTAAGGAGACCTCCAAATGCCACGGGAACACTCTGGCCTTGGCATCTGAGCTGCTGGTGCCATCCCTGGGAACACCAGGGCAGCACTTGGAGTCACGTGTTTGATCCTCCCAATTCACAGTGGATTTGGTTCTGTGTGAACCCGTACAGAGGATTAGTTCATTTTAGCAATAACTTCGGGAGAACAGGTAGTTTGTGAGCACAACCTCAACTACAGCAAGGCTTTACAGTTGCAAATAACAGCCAAATTAGCCTGCTTTAACCAGAACACACCATTTGAGATGGTGGTTTGTACTAAGGGACGCTGTTTTCCAAATGGAATATTCTCTGCCTGTCCTTAATACTTGCTGACCACTGTCTCTGAGGGCAGGATGTGTGTTGTAAACAAAACAAATAAGGCATTAATGTGTTTGAGGTGAGTGCAGCTGCTGTCTAGCTGGGCTCATCTAGCAGAGTTGTGGTCGTGCCTAATTCATAGTCTGGTAAGAGTTCTGTTAAAATTGAGTAAGAGCATTCATACTGTGTAAAATTAAACCACTGAAACTTTTACCATGTGAGGTACTTCAGCACCTAGAAAATTTCAAAGGAAGATTCTTGCTTGTTGAAACACTTCCCCAAAATGTCTAGGTTTGTTGTTTAACTTTTTGTAATAGAAGAAAAAATATTAGAGAAAAGGCAGTTAAAAAAAAATCAAGTATCTTGCTCCTGTGCCATACGTAACTAAGCTAGCCTGAGAAAACTCTGTTACCTCTCAAGTAATAGTTTTAAGTTCTCAAGGGCAAGAGTGCTAAAAAGCTAATTCTTGCTGCCCTGTTACCTGTTGTTCATGTCACTTAAAGAGAATACTCAACTGATAAAGAACATCTGTTATGTTGTTAATCAGAACAGTCAGTGGGAAACAGGATTTGATTCAAAATACAGTAAGACTATTAGAAGCCAAATATTCAATGTATTGTGTATACGCAAAAGAGAAATGGTTCTGTGAAGCTGTTCAGAGAGGCTGGGGCTCAAAATGTTGCTATGATGTGCTGGAACACAACCAGAGTTGTGGATAAGGCCATAAGCCCTGGGGAGTGCACTCTTTAGACATTGTTTCTGACACCAGATTGCAATTTGCTGTGTAAGTGAAAGTGACATTGATGGAAAAGCAGCTGATTGTAAAGAAATCCTGCAAATGACAGCCATGGCCTGTGCTATTGAGTGAAGTATTTCCTCTTAACTATTTATTCTTAACTGGCAAATAGGGAAGCACCATCACTAATCGTATTTCACGTTCAGGAAACCAGATTGGCAGGGTGTATAATATTTATTTCATGTAGGCATGAGTCATTTGAAGTTGCCAAACATATCTGATTAAACATTTTCATATATCAGTACAGAAAAATAGCCCACTGGCATCAGTAGGCATGTCCTGCCTAGACCTGGAGGAGCAGAAACCAGCAAGGAGTAATGCCAGCTCCCTCCACTGGCAATAAAAACTGACCTCCTTGATCCAGCCTTACAAAAACTCTACCTTGGCAGCGCAGTTGCCCAGCAAGTGGGTGGCACATGTTTGTCTCACTGTCCTGACTTCAGCACCCATGGGGCACCCTCAGCTTTCAGATTCCAAACTTTTACTGACAACATTTTGTATCCCAATTCTCCCGTGTTCAGTGCTGTCAAATCATCTCCCAGCGGTCAGATATTTACTCAAAGTACTCAGCTGTCTATAATGACTACTTCTACAGCCTCTTCAGCTCCCTTATCAGCCTGATTCCAGTGCTTGCTGGCACTCAACCTGTCTGTGTCAGTTCTCAGACTTCAGCACTACTCAAACTGTATTGTCTAAACCTGGGGCTTTTGTTGTTCCACCTCCTCACCAAATTAATGCAAGAATGACACAGATTTTAATACTGACAGTTTGGGTCTAAATCTGTATTGCTCCTCGCTTGCATATTTAGACTAAGCTGCTTCTCTAGGAAGAGAGAGGTTCAGTGGAAATGAACTGGATTTCTTGAAACTGAGCACAACCCCCTCTAAGGCATGGGAATTCCTCCTCTGGTCAGGACAAAAGGAATAAGTATTCCTTTTCTTCCCACCACAATTCTTAGTGTGACTCTACTTCCCAGTCTGGAACTGCACAGCTGCCCACCTGCACACAGAGAGGTGAGTCATATGGTGCAAGGAATCACTCAGGCAGCCTCGGCAAACAAGTGACACAGATGTGCTGTGAGGCTTTGAAGAGGCTGAACTCCAGAGCAGTTTGACTAACAGTGGCTGATTCCACAACTCCAAGGGGCTCCAGCTCACAGATTTTTTAATAGGTGCCCCCAAGGGGTGTGCTAAGCTCAGTCCCCACATAACCTAAAGATGAGTTCAAGGGTTCCTTTTCACAGAGATAAAAGTTAAACATTCCCATATCTTAAGTATCCTGTTCTAACTAGAAAACTTCAGAGAAGTTTGCTGATCAAATATTTTGCTTCCCTTTTCTCTTTCAGATCTCCTCACATCTCTTCATAAGTTCTTTGCTTTCCAAGGCTCATATCTGATCTCTGCACTTTGATTTTTTTTTCCAGTCTGGGAAGACCCTGATTTTTTTTTTTTTTTTTTTTTTCCAGTCTGGAAAGACCCTTTATTACATCAGTGAGGGAAAGGAGAACTCTTCAGTATTTTCTGTAAAACTAAAGGAAGGTCCAGGTGGCAGGGGCTCTGAAACCAGCTCTGTATCTCTGTGCCAGAGGGTGGATATGTGGGGAGCTGTATTGCTGCTGCAGAGTGTGGTGTCACTCTGTTGTGACTGACAGCTGACTTGCAGTCTGCAGGGCTGTCAAACCACCCTCTTCCTTAACCCTGAATTTGCACATAAAAGGAATGAGAGATTCATGTTCAAAGAAACACAACTTCCTGAGAATAGTCCTACTGGTTCCTAGAAAAGAGATTAATTTGACCAGCTTGCTCTAATCATGGGATTTTCAGGGTTGCTAAGAGCCATATGAAGCAAGAAGCAAACAAATGGCTACTGTCTGCATTCAAAACCTGCTGCAGTTACATGGTCATTTTAGCTGGACAGCTTCATCCATCACCTACAGAACGTCACTCAGTGATGGATGGTCATCTGTGCTCAGCAGCCATAGCAGCAAAGAAGTACTGGCAGAGGTAATAAGTACCTGAGCCCGACTAAGCCAGTGCTCCTTCCTCCCAAAGAGGCTGACCCAGTGTCATTCCTGGTCTGAGGCACAATGCAGAAACCAGAATCAGTACTGGTCTTCCCTCTGGCAGCTCACATCTGTGGGCTTAAAAAGCAGTCCAAAAATCTGTGAGAGAGTAAAGAGACAGAGCAAGAGAGATCAAATTAAAATGCAGCCATGGAGCACAGCAGTTGCAGAAGGCTTTAATGGGGAATGCTATAAAGGCAGGGGCATCCCTTTGTTAGTAGCTCTGTCTCATTAAAACATGGGTGGACAGTGGTTGTTCCCAGCCATGAGGAGTTCCTTTCCATGGCTCTCCCTGCTCAGGTAAGTGCAGCAGAGCGTGGGAACCTCTGTTTGTTCTGCTGTTCCTTAATTGCCCTTTAACTCTTCACTCGGCTTTTCTGCCCCTGGCCTGGACCCCTTCAGAACAGGATCAATGGCTTTTCCTCAGGAAAAATATTTCAGTGTGCCTGGTGTTTTATTTGGCACGTAGAACCGAGGTGTGGAGCAGTGAGGGGTCTGTGAACAGGTCTGTCATGGAATCCTAGAATGTTAAGGGGTTGCAATGGACTTTAAAGGCCATGTAGTGCCAACCACCCCTACCATGGGCACCTCCTGCTAGACCAGATTGCTCAAAGCCTCATCCAGCTTTGAACACTGCCAGGGCTGGAGGATCCACAACCTCCCTGGGCAACCTGGGCCAGTGTCTCACCACCCTCACAGTAAGAAATTTCTTCCGTATACTCAACCTGAATTCCCTCTCTTTCATTCCCACTTAGCCTATGACTACAGCCCCTGATGCACAGTCCCTCTCCAGCCTCCTTGTATGAGACACTGGAAGGGGCTGCGAGGTCTCCACTGAACCTTCTCTCCTCCGGGCTGAACAGCCCCAACTTTCTCCGCCTGTCTTCGTGGGGAAGCCAAGCCTGAAGGGAGCCCGGGGGATGCCAGGCCAGCCGCTGGTCTCCTCTCCGCGCTGCCCATTCCCTGGATTTGCCTTCCCTGGATTTTCCATCCCGGTCCCCGCTGGCTCCGCTCCGGCCCCGCGGCGCCCCCTTGCGGCGGCGCCGAGCGCGGTCCCCCCTCCCTCTCTCGCTCTCCATCCTCAGCTCTGCCCTATTGTTCTCCCGTCCCTCGCTCCCTCCCTCCCTCCACCGCCACTCTCGTCCTCCCTCCGCTCCCCTCCATCCCTCCCTCCATCCCTTCCTCCTCCTCCTCGCCGCCCCGCTCCCCGGAGCTGATGTCACGCACCCGCTGAAGGCGCGGGCGATCATGGCTGCTGCGGCCGCGGCCGTGCCGCCGGCCTCCCGCTAATGCCCGCGATGGAGCCGGCCAGCCTGCTGCGGTTCCTGCGGAAGCTCAAGGAGGTTTTCGACGTGTGTGATGAGGATGCGGACGGCTTTATCCGCGTGGAGCACTTCGTCGCCCTGGGACTGCAGTTTGGTCAAGGGGATGAGGTGAGTGGGGCGACCCCCCGCCCCCGCGCAACTTTCACCTGCTATTCGCGGCCAGAGCCCGCCCGGGCCGCCCCGCCGCCCACTTGCCCTCACCGTCCCCCCGGGAGCCCCCGCTCCACCTCCCGGGACAGCCCGGACCCGCTGCTTTTCGGGGCGGCTCATGGTGCCCCGTCCCTCGGGGGTCCCAGAGTCCTCCCCGTGGCAGCCTGGACCTCCTTTTGCCCCGCGCCACCAGCTGCTCTCCGCCTTTCCAGCAGAGTCCTCCGTAAAGTCATCCCAGCTCCCTCCTTCCCCCGGGGGGTCCCGGAGCATCCCCAGCCCCTCGGGCTGACCTAGCCGCGGTCCCCTGGGGTGGAGGGACCTGTCCCGGTGCCAGGAGCGCTCTGGGGTTGCTGCGCCTTCTGGGGGTGTGTTTATTCTGGGTTTTCTCCGTCCTGGCTGAGCTGAGCCCGCACCGGGGTGCCCGGCTCCGTGAGGCGCTGGGAGCAGAGCCAGGGCTGGACAGTCAGGGAAGCACCTGTGCAGGCACCCCAAAAGCTCCAGGTGATGGGGTGGAGGCGATGACACCCTCCCTCCATCCCTCCATCCCTCCAGTGACACAGCGTAAATCTGGAATCGCGCCGCTGGTCTCGGCAGAGCCGTTGCGTCAGTGGGACCACTGGAACCCGTGACATCAGTGGAGATGGGAGTGGGATTCGGGCCAGAGTCAAGGAGGGAGCGACGTGTGCGCTTGGTTTGAAACGGTTCCTGTCAGTGATTCAATCAAGGGCTGCGGCTCCAGCTGCATTAACCAGCAAGGAGCGCTTTCCCATGGAGAACTCTCGGGATATTGCACTGAACTGTTCCCTAAGCCCCAGCGATTTTGGGTGCCAGGGAGCAGGAGTGGAGCTGGGACTAGGGTAGGGTTCAGAAAACCGGTTTCACAAAACATTTTAAGCTACAATAAAACAAATTAATGTGAGGAGCCCATAAAACAGTAGTTCATAAAGGGATGCCAAAGAGGCAGCAAAACCAGAGTGAATTCACAGTAATTGTTGGAGCAAATTACTTATTTCTGGCTCACCACTCTTAATGAAACACAGCTTGTGAATTAGATCAGGAAACCAGGAGACAGAAGGCTTATTACTTACAGATAGTCACAGGTCTGTTAAACATTTTCTTAATGAGAAGATGGAGTTTCTTGTTTTAACCAACAGAATAAGAAGAACAGAGCAATAGTAATGAGTTGGATTGATTTCTGGTTTCATTTGCCTCTTAGTAAGTTGTATAATTTTATATAAACTAGTAGAAGTATTTTTAGATCCTTACTACTGCCAGATACAGATACTGCAGACCAGTGGCTTTCTCATGCAGCACTGAGGAAGACTGATGAAATTCCACTGGCTGTTTTGCAGCAGGAGGACATTGATGATCATAAGAATCCTTTTAGGTCTTAGGAATCTTTAAGGTTGTGAGAGGGGAGTGGCTTCTGCAGGATGCAAAGGACGATTCAGGTGGTGATCTCATAAGCCTTGAGTGAATTGGAGTATATTAGTTGGAAAATATTTGAATGGAAAGAGGAACTGGAGACAGCACTAGAAAAGTGGTATGTGGATTTCAGGACAGGCTGGCTTGCTGGGCAGGCACAGGAGAGACTGCTGGGGATGAGAAATTCATCCCTTGCATTTTGTTCAGTTGTAACTGGTAATGTTCAATATTTGCAAATCTGGGACAGAGAAGTCTTATCTCTATATCTTATCTGTATGTTGGGGTTATAATATAACTTGTTCTGGTTTACTTCCTATGTCTGGTGTAGTCAGGAGTTGGAGCACATGTCAGCTGAGTAATTGGGATTTGTAAATCACCAAAAGGGGTTTGCTAGAGAAATACAGAATCAATTTTCCAAGTGCAGATTTACTGTAGAACAACCACAGTTGATGTTTGGAGATGGGCAGAATCTACTCAAAGCAAGGTGCTTTCAGCCTTGCATATGCAGGTGCCTAATAAGTTCTGTGTGGGAATACATGTCATGAAATTAAACTAAGACACTGTTAGGGAGCAGTTCCCTTTAAAACATTAGAACAGCTTTACTGTCAATAAAAATTAATTGTATTTTTGAATATGCTACAATTCTTGGTCCTGATCCAACTCAGCTCCATTTACATTCAAAAGAAATCTTTCTGTTGTCATCAGTGAAAGACTGATTTGCCCTCAGGCATCGTTTATTTGCTCCTTCTGTTTACTCACTTCTTGTGGCCACAGGAAGGATCCTATTTTGTAGCACTGGGAACTGATTAATTCTGACTCTTCCCAGCAGTAGCCCTGGGTTATGTTTAGGAACTGAGAGAGTATTTGTCCCTTTAGTTGTTCCAGCCTGGTACACTCTGCTTTCCCCCTTTCTCTACTTCCTCCAAGGCACCACCATCTAAAGTTTGGAGTCTATAAATTCTTAATACTAACTTCAGTAGGGCTTGTGGCTTGGACTGTGTAGGGCATTTAGGCTTTTCTGCCTTTCCTTTTTCTTTCTCTTTCCTTTTCTTTTTCCTTTGTTCGTGTAGCGGGTAGTAAACATGCAGAATGTTACCATTCCTGAAAGATGATAACTCTCTGCAAACTGCCCCAAGGAAAAATGTTGCAGCAGGGCTGTAGCTTTCCATTCAAGCAAAACAATCTTTACCTGCACAGTCAAAATAATATACTTTAACCTTGCTGGTTAACTTTTTTACTGATTAATTTTTAGTGGCTTTTGAGGCCTCTGTTTCTAATAGCTCGATGGTTTTCTTCTCCTAAGACTGCACCATCACTGCTGTGCCTCATGCCATTCTGCCTTTCCTGTGCACATCAAAATCCTCCCTTGCCACGTAGTCTGAAGGCCACTGCAGCAATGCCAGTGGCCTCACAGTCCCTGTTCAGGTGAGGTATTTTGGCCATGGAAACATCCAATGAGTTTGCTTAGAAGGTTTTGCTTTGCCCCACAAAGCACATGGTTCAACGAAAGGAAGAAATGATTTGGCCATGTTAATTTGGCAGAGCCAGGAGCAGAATCATGCCTCTAAATTCCTGAATTTGGAGCAGACCAGACTAGCTGTCAAGCACCGCTTGCCTGTACAAGTGGTTATGGAACTTGTGCTTTTAGGCATATTGGCTTTCTGGCCTCTGTTCATCCCATCTGACTGTGGGCATTTAACTGAGTTGTCTAAATTAATCTCTCTCCATGGACATTGGTGAGCAACAGAACACTCAGAGGTTGTAACAGGACCAAAGAATGAAATAAACCCTTCAGAGGTGCTTCTTTATCTCCAGGGCAACAGAAACTCCCAGCTGAGGCTTTTTGTCAGTGCTGAAAGCCAACAGGACTGGGCCTGGCTTTCCTTGAATGGGATGTTTGCAGTTTGTGTAGAAATCTGAGGAAAGACATGAAGGGCTGTTTCCAAAGTGACTTGACGGGATGGCATGTGCTCAGTAGCTAAAGAAACACTTCATATAACGCTGAGAAATACCGAGAGTCACTCGCCATCTGGTTCCCTTTCACTGGGAAGAGTTTCACCAGCAGCCAAGTGTCTGGGAGCACTGTGAGTGACATGCTCAGCAAGCCCCAGTTCTGGCAGGGGATTGTGTGAATGTGTGTTTCAGGATAGTGCCAGTTGATGTTTTATTATGCCAGATTCTACTTAAACTCCACATTCAGTTTTCAGCAAGGAGTGAAACAAGCTGAGCATGTTGATGACTTCTTTCCAAGACCCACCTTTTGAAGATGTGCAGACACAAAGATCTTTGTCATGGTAAGATCAACAGCTGCTCATCAGGTTGAAGCACTGTCACACCTGAAAGAGAACTTGAGCAGCTAATAAAATGAATAGGCCAAAATCAATTATTCATCTGAGTGGACAGTAATTCACTTGAAGTCAATGCTCTATTAGTGGTGTAGAACAGAAATAGCTGAGAACAAGTTCATGTATTTTACATGAACAAATCAAGCTTTCTGGCCAAAAGAAACTATTGTAATAGGGAGATGTTTATTGCTAATTTTAATCACTTCCATTTATCCCTATTCTGGGCTGAAGTTAAAGGCATCAACCTCAAGTGCTGCCCAGGCAGTAGATGCTCCATTTTGACTTGCTCTCAGATGTCTCCCAGGAGCTGATGTCATGCTCTAAACTCAGTCCTGTTGTAGCCACTCCAGAATTAGCTGCTCCTATAAAGAGCAGGACTGTAATTTCACTGCCTGGCAGCCCTGAGTTGTCTTCCTGAGGGATCTGGGTGAATTTCAGTGTTGCAGTGCAGAGTTGCACCCAGAAATGAATGGAATCACTGCAAATTTACATCAGTGGGCATGATGACAGAGCTCATACCTTGATAGTATGCACTGTGCTCTGGACTTACCTGCAGCCATGAGAAAAAGGAAGGCACTGAGACATTGGAAAGAAAATACCAGGGGGTGTCACCAGGTGATTCTGCCATTCTCATAATGGAGGCAGAAAAGAGTTATTACTTCTTTCTTCACTGCTTTTCCTGGAAGTAATTACTGAAGGAAAAAATAAAATACTTAACTAGAAGTTACAAGGATGCAAAGAGCACTCCCATGTGACAGCATTTTGTGTGCAAATGTGTGCAAGGCTGCCAGACATTCAGATTCCTTAAAACTGTATTTGCTAATGACCCACATATTTCATACCATTTACAGTGGCTGGGAAAAAATTACAGCTCTGAAATGGCACAGTGGGGTACTTATTTTATGGATTAGCCAAGATAGAGCCACTGTAGCCTTCCTAATCCAATGCAAACCAGCAGTGAATATGTCTAAAATAGCCTTTTGGTATATCCTGAAACTAGGCATGTATTTCTAAAGAGCTGACATAAAGCAAGCTTATTACTCACTGTAGTTTGGAGAGGAGCTGTAGGTTTGCTGTGCACTCATGAGTTTCATTCATTATGTAACGTTTGCATTTCAAAGGTAAGAGCTCTGAGGGGGTTATGGTGAAGAATTGATTGTTGCTGTGTTTTGCAATGTAAGTCAGTGATCTGAAACAGTAAATTCTTAATCCCTAAAGGAAAGGCAATCAATTTGGGTAGCAATTCTTGGTGTTCAAATGACTGGTTTTTGTAGCTACCTCAGTGTTTGCATTTACTGCAGGTACAGTGGTATTATCATTAAATGCCAAGTTTAAAAAGCGTATAAATGAAACATAGAAGACAGTACAGTAGGGAAGGTAACATATGTAACTGATGAAGTTAAAATATTCAGCTGTCAGGCAAGACTAGGTATTTTCTATGTACATTTTTCTCCCTCCATGCCTGATTCAGTCCATGCTGTTAAGCTGTAAAATTGGTATTCTTTGTCTGTGACATATCTGCGTGTTCTCCAGAAATTTGCTCTTGCAGATTTCCTAGGGAGGATTTCAGATTTCTTGCATGTATTGATTTTACTCCTATAATATGACTAAGCTTGGAAAAGTGACTTAAACAAAATTGCTGCAAGGGAGGGTAAGACTTGGAGGAAGAACAAGCCACTACCATCTAGTATTTGTGGGTGTGATCCCCACTGTGAAGTTTTTCTTGGCTTCTAAATTGCATTGTTACCTACAATTTAGCACAATTGACTCATACTCAGCAGCAGTGCTTCCATAGCAGCAAAGTGGAAAAAAATCAATTGCCTTACAGTGTTTAATGTTTTTAGTCTCTGTGTAGTGGACAATATAGTTTCCTATTAATTTTATCTGATTTTAATGCTGATATGCAGAAACATTTTAAACTCCCTCATCTGGTTTTTGCAGCAGGCTGTCTGCTCAACAGTTCTCAGAGTTCTTAAAATATGTAGTATTTTGGGACACAAACGTGATCTCAGAGCTAGATGCATAGACTGCTGAGTAAACACCCATCCTGTGCAGTTAACCCAGTGCAGGGTGTGATTAAGTTCAGGAATGATAAAAGAGAGTGTCAGACACAGTCTCTGGTACTCCAACATATGGCTGTATAACAGCAGTGTGAGCACAAACAAAGCACTGTGTAATACCTCAGCATTCCTTTGTACTCCATATATAATTGAAGGGCTTCACTTGGAGAGAATGCAAGTGTTTCTACAGAGCTATGAACTGGTTTGTGTGCAGTTAAAACCAAAAATAGCAGGGCTGCTTCCTAAGCCTTGCATCCAATTCCTGTTCAGCCCCAGAGTGAGAGACAGGAGTGAACTGTGGGCTCAGAGTAGTGCAAAGGAGGCAAGGCTGATGCACAGACCTGGAAAAATTGCAATGTACTCCTTGGATTTTAAAGCTGCTTTGGCAATTTAGTTTGGGTATAATGTTTTGGTTTTAGGGGGTCCTGTGTAAAGCTTAGAAACTGTAGAGATTTTTCTCTGTTAGGATTCCTGAAATTAGAAGGAAAGGCACTGGAGTGATCTGCTCTGGAGTGGAGAGGCTGTTGGAATGAGGAGTGGAATGAGAGGTGTCAGCCAAACCAATTTTTTCCTCTAGAGTGCTGTCAGTTTTAAAATTACCTGCATTTTGATGCTCACAGATGTGTTTTCTCAAGTGTTCCCATAGCATCACGCATATACCTGAATTGTCAAACTTAATTTTTTTCCACTTTTGGGGACATTCTGATGGTGTTGCATCACCTCCAGATGAACTGACCCTCCCCAGTGGGATCCAGATGGCTTTTGGAACATGGGATAATGTTTTCCAGTGACACTTCTGTTGTTGTGATAAAAACCCCAAACAAATGTGCAGATGCAAACAGCTTTGTCCATATGCTTGCAAGCTATTAATAGATATGAGAAACTGTCCTAAAATATTGGTGATTTCACTGTTTTTGTAGCAAGTGACTATAGGCTCAGATTAAAACCTAACACATGATGTGTATGGTAGGATACAATTGGTAATGGCAATTCAGAAAGTGAAATGCTAGAGATGATAGCATGGAGAACATCTGTCATTATTTGCCCTTACCCTTTTGTGCTGTGCAATAGTATATTCACCCTAAAATAGTACAATATCCTCTGCTAATAGCTCTAAGGACACCTCTTTTAGTATTGTTAGCTACTAGGAACAGGAGAAAGCTGTAGGATTCTCATTAGGAGGATTTTGTTGCAGGAGTCTCTTGTGTGCTGGACTGGTGTGATATTGTGTCAAAATACAGTAGTGTGTTCAGGAAGGTTTAGAGATGCTTGTAGGAATACAGGAGCTAATGAAAGGGAAAGGAATATCCTAAAGAGAGAGGTTCTGCTGTTCCTTCTCACTGGGATTCCAAGCAGCATCCAAGAGAGCAGATTTGGCATTTTGGCCCCAGGAATCCTGGTGCTGTTGCATTCAGTGCTGTGACCATTGTGTGTTGTGAAGGAACGAGGATTGCACAGAGGATTTGCAGCCTTGTAGTAAAGACCAGCTCTGTTGCTTGTTCTTTATTTGGCTTGGATGTTCATCATGCAGCAGACAAAGCAGTAGCTTGTGGTGACTGGTGTGGAACAGACCCCCTTTGCATCCAGCCTGGGGAGAGTGGGAGCTTGCACTCACCTTGGCAGGTGTTGTGGCTCTTTCATTGAGCCTGTAAGAACATTTTGCTCCTGAGGGCCCTGGTTGAGTTGCTGACAGCTGTTGTGTTCAGAGATGTGGCCATGAGCCTTGTCAGGCTGGGATGGCCCCACACTGGCTGCTGGGCCACCCTGGCAGAACTGTGAGAGTGATGATGGCAACTGTGCTGGAGGGGAGCAAAGCCAGTTTGTGCCATGTGAACATGTATTTCATGGAGTGTGGTTTTTACAGCACTATTTCAGGCTTTATGCAGCCTCCATAACAATTGTTATGAGTCTGGCACGTTATTTTTGCATAAAAGAGGTGGGAGTGTAATTGACTTCACCTTTTGGGTTTTTTTAGAAGTGTGATATCTTGACTGATTTCATTTGCAGCCAGTTTTTTACTGACAAAACTTAAATTGAAGTATTTGGCAAATATCAAGCAAAACCACTCCAAAACATAAGATTTTGCTCAACACAAAGCATTTTTCCTGTTTTCTTCTGAGAAACATGGAAAAGAAAAAAATATTTTGATTCCCTTTACTTGATGAGAAAGCTGAAAAATCAAGTTTGTGCAGGAAGAAGGAACAGCTTTAAAGTGTGGTACAAGAGAAGGTGGGATTTTGAGTCTTGAATGTTTGTCTGGCTATTGGTTTTCACAGCTTTGTGACCACAGTTACCTTATCAAGCCCTGGTCTTGAGCAATTGAAGCTTGACTTTGTTTACTTCAGCCACACATTGGTGAAACTTGGGAATTTCAGGCTCCAGCATGAAGAGTGAATTGTGTGTTTCATTCCTCAGTTCTCTTTGGGATTGCTTGAAAATAAAGAATTGAGGAGTGCTTTGGGACACATCTTCAAAGGAGCTTTGATAATGTCAGTTTTGCTTTTCTTGCTGAGCAATTACAAGGATGGAAGTTTCCACCAAGGGAAACTGCATCTTGCCTTCTCCCCTGGGAATTCAGTGCCCTTTGCCAAATGCAAACTCTCCTGCACAGTCGGATGCATTTGCTGGAAAGTGCTGTGGTATTTGCTTCCAATCAGACAGTCCAATGTGTCTTGTTTAGAGAATGAAATGGTTTCAGCAGTCTGCTCTTGACAGCTGTCATTTGGGAAAGTCTAAATTTGAAGGTCAGTACGTCTCCAGCTGCTGGTGTGACTTTGGGGGTGGCAGATCTTTATTGACAACCTACCACCTTTTACGGGTGTCCTGGTAGTCACCTTGACTGGTGACTGCTGGTATTCCAGAGGATTTCTGCATATCTGTCAGCCAGATTGGAAGCTTGGGCTCTAAGCAAGCTCATCTGTCTTTCCAGTGGGTGAAAAGATAATTTGCTATGTACGGTGAATTTGGCACAGGTCAAGTTACTGTTCTGGTGCAAATGCTGGCAGATGAAGGTCACTTGTTTCTTGATTTGGATAGTCACTCAGCAACCTCAGGAAGTGGCATTTTGCCAGAGATCTGTGGCACAGGTTGCTTTTTCTGTGTGCTTAGGCCCATGTGATTTCTCATACTGTATTTTTCTTGTAAACCTGGTCTGACTGTTGCGAACTACATTTCTCTTCTCCCTGTGACATTCTCAAAACATTGTCAGAAACTTGACAGCCCTGGTGTGTGGAAGCATCCTCTTGGTGCCTTTGTCTTGTGCTCAGTGTGAATGAGGCCTGCTGCTCCTTGAGCAGGTAGAGTGGCTGGAAGAGGGTGGTGCTCCTTGTACCGCTGTTTCTTTGGGCTGGACACTGAATATTCTGCTCACTCAGGGCCAAACTGCTGCTCTCAGTCTGCTGCCTGGGGCCATAGGATGGTGTGAGGAGGAGGAGGGCACCATGCAGGGATATTTAATGTGTGAGGATCGATGATGCCTCAAGGGTCACATCATGAATGGACTGTAATCCCCACTGTCATTCCACAGCATCAAAGCTCTGCCTGGATGCTGCCTGTTGCTGGGGACTATTTGAAATAATGCATAATGTTCTGGCCTTACTGTGTTATTGTCCCAGTTTATTCCTTCCTTCCTCAAGGGCAGCTTCAGTTTTGGACTCACCATTGCTTGTGTTTTTTGGTGAGAGGCTCCTGGTTAAATGGTGGTGGTCAGTCATCTCTGGTTATGTTACAGTGAACTAGCACCTGTTTGGAAGGGAATGGAGCTGTGGAGGAGTTGGGCTAAGTGGTTATAAACACAAATGATTTACACAACATTTCAGGTGAAAAGCTTGCTTGATTGAGTTGGTGGAATAATGTGGCTATAAATTACCTTTGGGTTTATTGCAGTTGGCTGCTGCAGTGGCTCTTTAGCAATATGTTCTGTTCAGTGGCACTTCTAATTCAATGCCTGACATTGCTTGCATTTTGTAGATGTTGCACTATTCTGTAGAGCTGATTCCCTAGATTTATGGTAAAGGGTGAAGAGAGTAGGAGGGTAGACTCCTATCATAGCAAGAAATTGCTGGTATCTCTATTTTAGGAAAGAAGTGTGAAGAGGCACTTTTCAAATACCTTTTTTACAGGAGGAAGTGTTGCCATGGATAACAGTTGTGAAACATTAGGTCTGATCAGACACACACCCCACCCCCTTTTACTTTGTTCTATGATGAAATCAGGTTCATCTCCCAGAGTTCTGGATGGCACAGGATGGCTGGAGGGATACTGGCATTTACTGTTGGTGGCTTCCAGAGATGGTTCCTGAGGCTACAAGGACACCAGGCTGAGCACCCTCTGGAGCACCCTCTGAAGAGCAAAGGTGCAGAACTGGCCTTTTGTTTTGTGGATTTTGTGTAAAGAAGGGTGTTCTTGGAGTCCTTTGAAGGTACCTGTGTGATGGGACCTCCTTGAGCTGGCACCTTCCTTTCCCTTTTAACCCTGTGTGACTACAGCTCACAGTGTCTTTATTCACTGAATAACAGGTGTGCCAGTCACAGAGGGTATTTCTCTAATTAACCAAAAACTATTTCAACTTTATCCTTTCTTTTTTTCCTGTGTTTTCTCTCCCACTCTTACTGCTGAGAGAACCTTACCCATTTTACAATCAGTCTCTTAGTCATTATGCCAGTTTACTTTAGCTGAACCTGCTGTCAGTAACACAGACTGTGTGCCAGCACCAACACCAACCCAAGGTTTTGCTAAATGAATTGGGCAGGAGGATCCTGGTGGGTAGGGGGAAAAAGGATGTTCTCTTCAAATGGATTGCAAACAGATGGACAGCAGTGAATGAACACAAAGGAAATAGTGGTGGAATGCACGAAGCTGTGAAACAGGGTATCAGTGTTTGAGTATCTGTATCTTAATGCCCACATGCCATAACTGATTTCTAGGAGTGAACTGCCAGCCTGGAATGAAAATTGATTTTAAGATCCCTCAGATGTGCTCAGAGCATGCTGTAATTAGATTGTGATTGCAATTTCAGCACAGGACTGAACCTCAACCTTCAAAAAACTTAATATTTTTTCAGCAGCTCACAGGGCTATTTATGATACCAGTGATGAACTCAGGGAATGTCATAGGCTATCAGATGGGGAGGAAAGAAGAAGCTATCAAAAGATTAAATTTTGATGGCATTTTAAATGTAAACCTCCAAACTGTCTTTAATGATTCTCTAGTTCTGCTGAAAGTCAGTTGCTCTGAAATGCGCCAGTCATTGAAAATGTGATTTTATTTCCCCAAGTACAGCAGAGACTTAGTAAAATCTTACCTTGGGCCTAGGAAAAGACTCAGGAGATGTTAGACCCAATATTGCATTGCTCTCCACAGAGCAATTTTCCCCACTGTCAGAACTGGCTGTTGTACTTTCTGTTATTAATGAGAGAGTTATAGTTCTCTTCAAGTGAGGTTTCCATGATCTGCTGCTTGGCTCTTCAGAGACTCTTATTAAAGGGCTGATGTGATCCCGTGAAGATTTTGTGGTCTCTGTTAAATGGGTCACTCCATGCCAGAGAACATGAGCAATGTCTGCACCACTTCTTGGGAGCAGCAAGGAAGGCAGGCTCAGAACACTGCTGAGCTGTGGGGAGCACTGCTGAAAAGAAACACCCCAAAGAATTTTAAAATATTCATCCTTGTTCAACTAATATTACCAAAATAAAATAATAAAGTAGACTCTTTTTTTTGTGCCGGATTAGTAGATTTAGGTCACAGACTGTAACTGAGTGTGACTCAGCTGTGTGAATACATCAGTTCACTTGATTGTGGGATGAATTTACACTTTCAAAGCTTTTAATAGGTAATGAATATTCAGGGTCTACCACATGGTCGGAGATCTAAAAGGAAGGCTTAGATTCCTAGACTGGCTCTCAGTCAGCAAGTGTTGCTACAGAAGGGTCTCTTGGAGTGGTGGATCCAGTGCTGCTTTCATCCCCCTTGAATTTCCTCTCTGCTGTTGCTAACAGGAATGCAACAATGCAATGCACTAACAGGTGGCTTTGGAAGACAGGTTTTACCATGCTGTATTAATGCTCAGAGCTTGTCCTCGTAGCACTATTTGTAGACATCAAGTGGAGTTGAGTGGGTGTCAGGGAAGGGCTTGAAATCTCTCAGTCGCTTGCAGAAGAATCTGGGAGCAATTCTGGAAGAAACATTCATCCTGAAACTCAGTTCTCTTAAATTTCTTGTCCAGCATACCCAGAATTGGAAATGACTCCTGAGAAAGTCAGGATTTTGTCTCCTCCTGGGTGTATTCTTTCTGTATATGGATTGGGTTATTGAGTTCTTAAGCGTGAGAGGAGCTTTGTTCTGCATTTGTACAGCCTGGGGTGGACTATACCCTAGAACCTCTTGGCACAAACAGAGGTAAATAATAAACAAGATGCTCACCTTGTTTCTGGGGAAACTGTCTCCTGCACACATTTTTTGGTTGTCTTGTGAATGAGATGATCTTTGATTCTGATCCATTGCAAGGTGGTTCCCTGATGCCAAAACCTGTGCAGTAACAACAACTATTTAGTGGAACACTTATCAACTAAGTTCATGCTGAAGAAGGTGGCTACCCTGATGGAATACAAGCTTTGAGGTGCTAAAAAAACTGTTTCAGTGAGAGTCAGGACATCGATTTGCATAGTAGAGCCCACACTCATGCAGGAAGCAGTCCAGAAATGCATCAGACTTTCTTGGGCCCTCTTGAGTGACTCAGCATCCTTTAATAATTCCTTATTTGTTACTTTTTTTAAATACTACTCACAAGAGTAGTGGAGAATGGAAATAAAGATGCTGGTGCAAAGTTATCCAAGCTAAGAATAGCCTATAACATGGCTATGAAGTGGTTTAAGTTTTATATTTTTGCTTGCAATAGAGATTTCTTGCCAAAGCTCTCAGTGGAATTAATTTGAAAATCTGAGTTCAAGGAAGCTGGATAAGGAAAAAGGATTTGGCAGTGCTGTGAAAATCTTTAATCAAAAAGGGTCTATAGAGCATCTCAGAGAGTTCTGGGTACAGCCTTTCACTGCCTTGCATATGCCAAGAGTGAATCACAGCTGATGATGAAGTGGAAGAGGTGACAGGGCTGATCTGGAATGTGTCAGGTTTAGGTGTAACATGTACTAACCTGCCATGGCAACTCTGTGTAGTCCCAGCAGTGCTGGGAATGCTCCTGGTGGTCAACACTTCCTAAAGTAGGGAAAAATGAGAACCACATTTGTTAAGAAAGCTGAGCTGATGATCCATGTACAACCAGGAGTTTCAGGTGTTTCACTGATATTACATTGTGCAGGTCCAGAGTTTCTGATGCTGATCAGATTGATGAGCTCCATTACTCCTGCTGAAAATCCACCAATTCAAGCAAAAAGAAGCAAACCAAAATGAAAGGTGTTAGGTTTCTTAAAGACAGGGGAAGATCTCAACAACAGCATTTGTTCCCAGGAGTCTGGTACAGCCTGCACTGCACAACTGCTCCTCCTGTGCCCAAGCACAGCTGGGCAATGATAGATAGCCTGGTACGTGTGGCAGAATTCACACAATTGAGAAATACAGTGCAATGAATGAGAGGCCTCAGCTGTGCCAAGCACCAAGGCAGGTGCCCCCAGGGAGGTCACCAGGGTCTAGGTATATGAAAAGCATTCATGGCTTCTGTTGAACAGGAGTGGAGTTGAATGAAAGTTTCCAGTTGAATGCATATAGCACTGGTTTGTTGGACTTAAGCCTTATTTTTTTTTTCCTTCAAGAAGTCTTGTATGGTTTGGGGCATCTATTTTAACAGGATTCTCTGGAAATTAATCTGAAAGCATGAGGGGTGTAAACATTGACAACTTTCTAAGGTTTTAACCATGCTGTAGAATTCTTCAGCAGAAACACATTTCATTCTTAAATTCTACAAGCAGAGTATAAATTTATCATTTCCATTCACTGTTACAGGTTTATTCAGTAAGGGGGTTAATTTATTGTTTGATTCTATTATCTGTATGGAGAGCTAAGTGCTGAATTGGGGCTAAACTGCTCAGCATTCCTGTAAGGTGAGAGTCTGAATAGCAGAGCGGGGCTGGGAAGGAAATGAGTTTGCTGATCAAGATGTTCTCAAGTGTATCTTCAAGGCAGGTCTGAGTCAACACTTTGAGATAATGCTGTCAGGCTAAATAATAACACAAAATATCCTGACAACCTACTCAGTGTGGATACACTGTCTGTTCCCTGGCAGTGACTGCTGAGGGCTCTAGTTGCCAACAGCCCAGTGTTAGCCACTGTGACTCAAGCCATTGACTCCTTCTGTTTGGCATGAAACGTTCAAATATTTAAATAAATTCAAATGAAAGGTAGGAATCATCTTTTTGTTTGGAAAATTAAAGTGCTTTGTAGCTTTATTAAGGATCTCTGATCTCCACCTGAAGCACAGACAGCAGGAAGGAAACTCATATATACATGCCACAAAATAAAATATGCAAGACACTATTTCTGATACACGTACCCTCCATCTGCACTTTGCAATTAGCTCTGACCTTTTAAAATGAACCAGGTGCAGAAAATTGCTTGAACACATCACACCTAAGATGAGATTCATACGTACTTCTGGTGTCCTGAAAGCCCTGCTCTTGGCAGGGAAGAGCAATCAGGTTAGTCATAATAACTGAGAAAAAGGAAAGTATATGCAGGGAATTCTCTGCTGGCTCTCCCAGGTATGCAGACTGTGTGTCCTACCTATGTAGTAAAGTCTTGCAGATTTGGGGGCAGAGTCCTGAGACACCAAGCAATCTTCCTGGTGTGTGTGCATCTGTTCACACACGGTGAAAAGCACATGCTAAGTATGTGGCTGATATTTTCCTTCATTTTTTGTTTCCTCTTCTGTCCATTTTCTATTTCTGTGTCACTCTCTTCTTTTTCTTTTGCTACCTATACTCCTGCTTTGAGGCCCTTGGATGAATTTAGACTCTCTCCTGCAGCAACAGCAGCCTTTCCAGTGACTGTTGTCATACACCTTTCTGCCCTTAAATCTTTCCTAGGTAGTGTAGGTTCAGAACACTTAATGGGATTTCTGTTTTCTGGGGGATTTCAGATGGAGCTCAGACCCTGGAGTTCAAAAGTATGAACAGCTTTGTTGATCTGGACCTGAGAAAACACCTCCACCAACAGGAGAGCATCCTTGAACTGGGGCCTTACTTGGGAGTTGGATAATCTGTGCATTGGGAACAAAAGGACATATGCAATTCCATGAAGCTGATTTACAGCAGGAAGATTAACAGTAAAATAAAGCAGCCATGTATTTAGTAGAGCACCCCTTTTTGAGGGCCATGGTGGTTACAGCAGAGCTGAGAATAGATGGAAAGAAAATGAATAAGCCCCAGAAGCATTGGGACAGAGTGGAACAGAATAAGGTGCCTTTTGCCTGTTCAGTGTGTTTAAATTGTACTTGGATTTTAAAATTATGGGGCAGGTTCAGCAAACAATCAGCCCTGACACTTTCAGATCAGCTAAAGGGCACTCAGCAGAAATGCTAATGGTTGAGTCGAAGTGAACACAGATGGGAGAAGGATGGAAAGAGTCTCAAAGGGTATCAGCAGCTTTCTCAGCAGTGCAAAATGCAAAAGACTAATGAGCAGTGTCTGAACACTGCAACCACTGCATCTATTGTACATGTCTTCCTGCAGTGTTCACTTTTTCTTACCA